>NC_139834.1:27031490-27213990 GCF_963691815.1 Echiichthys vipera | reverse complement strand
GCATGTCTTTGATTCATCGCGCTTGTTCCCCTGCTGAAGGTCAGCTCCCTTGAAACTTGACAGATCATCTCTATTGGCAGCGTTGGCCTTGTCTGTAACTTGACCAAAGACCACAGGCCGCCGGGGTTAATTTACAGCAGATCTCCACTCCAAAACCTTTGGAAGAGCATTGCCTGAACACGCCAACGCTCAAATTTTAGAAAGAAAAAATATATATATTTGAAATGAAAATCAACTTTCTAATTTGAAGGCGGATTCTCATCAGAAAGCAACTGTAATCATTCCACTGCTTCATCTGTTGTCCCATCACTGCTGATGAAATAAGTGTTTGAGAGGAGACAAAAGCCGCTTTCTCATGTCAACTCCGTACAACGTCTGGGGAATCAGGTCTCCATGCAGATGTTAACTCACTCACTGGAAATATGAGTCCGGTGAGGTGGTGCACCGGAGGACAGGAGGAAGAACATGGTGCTGATTACGCCACACCAACGGAGCAGCTTCTTAATTAAATTATGAACAACCCAGCCTGTTGCCGATCCTTCACTTTATCTGACTATTTTTTGGCATTGCTCCTGAACGACACAAGTTCTTCAACATCTAAGGTTTGCTTCCTTCACCTGTTGGCTGCAGCAAGACAGAAGCATCACAATCTATTCGCTCTCGGTGAATACACCGGAGAATGAGCGGCTGTTTGAAATCTGTTCAAAACCGTTCAATAAAGAAATACAGTTTACAAAAGGGCAAAGAAAAAGAAAGTCAACACACAGAGACCATGAACATGACAAGATGGAGGGCTCTGAACGAACAGGCCTGCAATTACATCTTACTGCCAAAGAGGCCGCTAGAAACAATGCTTACAGAGAAAAATGATGGTGAACTGGTGAACTAAAACAGCAGTAGGGGAAGGTAACTAAATGCTTAAAGGTTAAAGTTAAAAAAAAATCCACAGCTAATAGCTCAAACAAAAATAATGGTAAAATCAAGCAGCAGACAAACCCCCGCAAAACTTTGTTAATTCAACCTCTGTACCCCAGGTCTCGCTGCCCGGCCATGTCTCTGTAGTGACAGCTGGTGTTTGTGTAGGTGTGTGTCTGTGTGTCAGTGTGGCTGTGTGTGTATGTGTGAATGTGTGTATGAATGTATATATATTTGTGTGTGTCTCTGTGCATGACTGTGGGGGTGGGAGGGTTGGGTTCTTTTAACTTTCTTCTCCTGATTTTATTTGATGTTTCTCTTTTCTGTACATCTCTGTAAGGCACTTTTTTGTATGAAAAGCGCCATATAAATAAAGGTTGATTTGATTTGATTTGAATTTACAGAGACTAAAACAAGTTGGGTCAAATGCTGAACACCAGAGTTTCACTAACTACAATCGTACAGCACAGGCATATCAATCAGCACAGTGACCAAAAGTACAGCAACACTGGATCTTGACGTTTGTATGCAGCCCCACTGATAATCAGATGCAGCACAGGTGTGAAACAGGCACCCAGGTGTGGATATACCAACACTCAGAGAGGGTCTGGCAGACCTGAGAAACAGAGATGGGCAGCTCTCTTCCAAAAAGAGGCCAGAGTGATGTCAGAATAATGTGGATGTCACAGTAAGCTGTGGAAAGTTTGTCAAAAATGTTTATTATATCGTAAATTAATGGTTGAGCTAAAACACAACCTCTGACTGGATTTTCCAGTACTACCCTTAATTTATTGTATTATATTGTATGGGTGGCAGGATCATGACTTCCACTGTAACCGGTCCAATACAAAAGGGAGTCTTGGAAGAGGAGCGGAAAGCGGAGGTAACGTTGCTGCTGTTTGTTCAAGCTCCATTTCCATTCATCTGCAAGAATTGCTGTAATTTTTCTTCATCCTAGGCCCCTTGCTATGACCTTTGCGGTCTCCTTGTGCATATTAAATGTTGATATTCCTGCCCATATTAGTGATGACCAGGGAGTTTTCATATAGGGCGATAAGGTGTCTGGTTCCTCCTCTCCACACTGAGGCAGAGGATGTGGTTACACAGATGATACTCCGCTGCTCAGATTACTGTATGTGTGCATGCATATGTGCGTGTTTGTGTGAACATCCTTTCTGCTAACTACCATCGTTTTACATGGCTCAGTGTGGCACTGCCGCTCTGAGAGTTCATTCCTCATCCTAAAAACCTCCGAGTCATCCACATCTGCCCTGTTCTGCTTGTGCAGCTGGAATATTTATCAATTCAAATCAGCGTATAACAAATGTCTAGTTAAAGACCTGTGCTTTTGGTTGTTGAAAAGCAGTAGCCAGATTCAGCTGAGCGTTGTGCAATCGTCTGATTTATTGGTTGCATACGTTTGCCACCTCTTTAGGTTACAATAAATCATAGTTTAATTTCTTGAGTCATGGGAATAAGAAATGGGGAAAACATGAGATATGCCTTTATCTGTTTGCCTTATCGCGATCACTGACTGTAGGATACACCACCATGGATTTATGTACCTTTACACAACTGAATAAAAGTGGAAGTAAGTTGACATGCATATCTATTTACTCGTAAAGGAAAACATTATTTACCCTACCTTGTGAAAATCCTGCAACTCTGTCCTTGAAAAACAACAGCGTATTAAGAATGACCAATAAATTGGTAAAACATCTCATCATAAACACTAATGTAATTTCTGCTTCAGTATGAAAACTGCATTAACTCTTTTTTTTTTCTTCGCTCTGTCAGGACCCCTTGGCTACGATTGTCTACCCATTGAGTAGCCCTGCATGTCCAACCATTCTGTTGCACTACGTCGCTGTTTTATACATTTTGAATTCAAACAACACTCTGTGGTTTGGTATAAGCCCAACCTTACCTTGCACAGCAGCCCCACTCTCGTGATAAAACAAGATCCAATGTGAATTGTATTCACGTCACACCGAAATCCAGCTCGTCAGGCTCCTGGTAATGCATTTGTGCAAGTCTGCCAGCCACTCAGCATCCTCTGAGGAGCTACTTGAGGGGGAAGCTGGGGGTGACGACGACACAAGGCAACCACTCGTTCAAAACAACAATGGCTGCTCCTAAAGAGATTTGCTCAGATGCATCAATAGAGATCTTCTTCACTGAAAGAGTACAGCACTGGAGGCTTTTTTGATGAAAAAGATGTCTGGATAGAAAGATGGTTCATCCAATTAATACAATCAGTTTCTAATGGCGACTTCTCTGATGGTTTTGTGAAAACATCGAGTCAGGTTACCCAATCTTCTCCTTACACGGAGTTTGTGGCTCTTAAATCTTGAGCACTCACTCATTTAAAGTGTAATTCCAGCGTGAAATCATCCCAGGGTCTTAATCGGCATATACACTTATTGGGGCGGCAGTAGCTCAGTCCATAGGTGACTTGGCTGGGAAACGGAGGGTCCCTGTGTGGACCATGAATGGAGCGTGGACCGGTGGCTGGAGAGGTGCCAGTTCATCTCCTGGGCACTGCTGTTGAGCAAGGTCACTGGCAGCCCCCTCGCTCTAACATCTCTCCATTAATTGCATGTATATAGGTCCTGTCTGTGTGTGTATTTCGGGCCTGTGTGTGTGTAAAATGAAAATTAATAATAGAGTGAAACTTGAATTTCCCCATTGCGGGACAAATAAAGGAATTCTTCCTCTTCTATAAGCCATCGAGACAATGTTTCTCATGTAGAAACTATTAACGGAGATGTTTCGGGGAGTCGCTAACAGCCCGCCATGGCTAACACTAGTTACCTCGGGGCATTAAGGTGAACACATTAAACGGCTTTTTTAACCACTAATACTGCTCAAAATAACAGCTGTTAGCGACTCCCCGGAATATCTACGTTAACTGTTGTTACGCGGAAAACAAATTGTCTCGATGGCTTATTTGATGAATGGATTTGCCGAAAAAGACCACGGGATTATTTTGTGCCGGAATTTCCCTTTAATATGGCCGTAGATGGGTTAACAGCTGAACGCCTGGTGCATTTTATACAGACACTCGAGGGTACTCTGTGCTTCTGTATCAAACGCCAGGAGCCCTGCCAAAAGTATTTGACAGCCTGGGAATGAGAACAGGCTGGTTGATGGGAAGGAGGTGTACAGTAGGTTTATCAGCACGCAGTTACACGTCATAAGATGACATCACATGAGCCGATATGCTAAAATCACTACGAGCGACACCTTTCTTTTTACATATAATTTTATTTATTGTTCAAATGAAAGTAATGATTGCTGAAACAATGTCTGGTACTTCACATTTTACATAAGAAGTCAGGTTGCTGATGTTAAAAATGTACTCTATTTACTGTATTTCCTGCCATTTCCTGTGAAATTCGAGCATCTATAGATGGAACTCTTTTCTATGCCATGTTCAGTTAAGGTCACTATCCCCACTAAAGGCTGGAACATGCTGAACATAAGTTCGCTTCAATGATTCTTTTATAAGACATGAACACATTTTTCCTTTTTTTGCTACCAATCAGCTCGTTTGAATGTGAACCCGTGACCTTGGTGAACTAGATCAGCAGGGACATTAACATGTATATTTACGTAACTTTAACTCCAGATGCTGACTACACACTATTATTGATTTATACCATATTTGTCTTTACTTCCTGTGCATCAGATTAATTTAGAACTTAATAATTTAATTTTGAAATTATCGGTAAGAGACAAAAAGCAGACATTCAGTGTTTGATGAACACCATTAGATGAATAATGACATCAAGTGACAATAGAAAGTAGCAAAACAGACATTTCTGTCAAATGTTGTGGACTTTTGGACTTTTTAAGTGTAAATTCTGAAGCAAACAGAAGGGTCTGACTCGGACGTTGGTCTTGGTGTGCGTGGCTTGTCAGCATAGCGGAGCGTGGTGTGAATGAAAAAGCGTTTGATCAACTCCACAGTCTCTCTCTCTCTCTCTCCCCCTCATTTTCTGGTTTGCTCGTATCTCCCTCCATCTCTAACACCTTCCAACAGAGCCTTGATCAACAAGGTCCATTTCATCCAATAAACGGCAGCTGATGCCAGATCATAATTAAAATCTCCACAGAGAGACGCCTGACAAAGAAGCTAATTAGACATTTTTTGTAAGAAACGTGTTTTGTCCCTTTTTGCTTTTAGACACAAATCAAATTAACTCTTAACTTTTGTGCTTTAGAGCCAAGGTCTCCGTGTGCCTTTTTGTCACGATCAGGATAATCAGATCATTTCCTTCTTTCTTTCTTTTTCGTAGAAGTCTGTTTTGTTTCACGTACACAATTCTGAGATGTGAGGCATGTCAGTAGGAGAGGGAGAAGAGATGGGGAATGAGAAAGAAAGAGGGGGATGGAGAGAAAGAGAGTGGGTGGTGGGGGGCCTCTTTTTAGTTCAGCATCTCAAAGGACGACCAGGCTTCTTTTCACTTGTTTTGTCTCTTCTTGATCCTGATCACATGCATGACGCGCGCGCACACGCAGCCACACACGCAGGCACACACACACACACATGCACACACAGGGCTCAAAGGCCAGACTGCTTTCGAGCTTCCTCCTTTTGTCTCTTCTGGATGCGGCTGTAATTACAGCTCAGCTAGTGATGAACAGCAGGGGAGGCTGCTTATGCTACTGTACAAGTGTAAGCAAGAGCTCCGATGAATAACAGCCAGAGAGAGAGCAAGGTGACGGGCTTTTGTTCGTATTGTTTCCAAGGCTGCAGAGAAACAGAGCTGGTCTAAAGAGGCTGCTCATCTGCAGCGTTACAGCTTCTGTTAGCTCCGTTCATTGTTTCCTCTCTGCTCTATTTGAATTTCCATTCATTCATTCATTCACTCAATCACTCATATTATGTCAAATTTACCTATATGAAATACGACTGGAATCTGCAATAAATTGTCTCTGAAATGAAATGAAACCTCTTTTTAAAAACATTTTATATAGATGTTGTTCAATAAAAAATATTTTATAATGGGCCATTGACAGGGTTTCTCTATAGTTTAATCTCAGGTGCTCTGAAAAATCTGAATCCATGCTGGCAGGTTCATGTTTAGTTACCTCCTCTCACACCATAATGACTTATCATTACCTTCAACAAAAATGTGTAGTTGTGTGAATGTGTTAAATTATGAACATGGTTTATTAGAACCCCCTGCTAAGTCTTTATATTGGAATACTAATGCTTTCAGTGTGTTATGGTAGTATTACCATTTGCATATAGAATTTGTCTAGTTTCCTTTCCATGTAAGGGAATGTATGACGTACAATATAATGAGTGTGTTGTTTTACAACTGCACTTTTGCTAGCTTTACTTTTGTGTCTATGTTTGTGTTAATATATTGATCATTTACATTTTGGAGCCAAGGTTTTATTCATTTTAATGCATAAATATGCAAATTAAAGAGGAAGTTTGTCAAAGCACGTGCAGCCAACAAGTCCTTCAGAATGAAACAACATAATAAATCTTGAGTACTCTTTTTCTTTTTTGCCTTTTTTACGTGAGGACATTGACTGTCCCTATAAAACAGGAAATGCAGGAGCTTTCAGGTTTCTTTGCCAGTGTTGTGTTGAAGTTGTTCCCCTGTTGAGTAGTGTTTCATATATCTGACAGCGATTGGTTTTTGTACTGCTGAACCAACTAAAGCTGCCCGGACTAAACTTTGCTCAGATTCAAGTCACAATAGTCAATGTCAGACATTTTAGAGTACAGAAACAGAAGAAAAACACTTTTTTGAGTGGAGGGGGACTTTAACCAACTTCTGTCTATGACATACTTACGTCTGTAACATATTTTAGGGCAATCAATGATCTTTTTTATAACCCTCACCTAGGTTTCTATGCCTAAAACTACCCACATACTGCAGTTTTGTTGACCAAACTTAAGTACACTGTCCCCGTGCGGGCGTTAAATGTTTTGTCTTTGTCGTTCTTGGAATTGCTGGAAATCTATGATACAGCCAACATTTACATTTAATCTGAGCCTGACTTAAGTGTGGATAACACCAAAAGGACAATGCGTGTATGTGAAATGAATGTGTCCTCCATTAGGGAATTAAATAACAGAGACAGATAGGAGACCATCACACAGCCAATGGTGCTCACAGCTGAGAGAGAGAGAAAAGTTGCCTCCTGCTGAATTGTCAGATGCTTGTGCATAAGTTTTAGTAAGTTACACCTTGTAATCACATCAGTCATATCTGCGGCTAATGTGTTCATTGCACTTAAGCTCTGTTGTTCCTTCATGCAACGTAAATATTTGAGCTTTTCCCCATACTGTCATCAGTCAAACACCTGAAAATGGCTTGAAGTCTATGACACAATCATTTACGTTGCCACGTAAAGTCATCAATACATTGCAAAAGTGGACCTGGGAATGCAAGGTGTATTATCAAAATATATTTCTTAGCGTGTTCAGACCACCAGATTAAAAATGCTTAATACAGCTCCCCAGAAAAAGTGAATTAGTCAATTTGGGACTTTCTTAGCATTTTATCAGGGGAAAAAAAGGTATCATGACAGGGTTTGCACTGAAATATTAAAGCCGTATTAGTTTGCTCACCGAGTGTAAATAATGCCAGTGAGCCTCCGAGAAAGTCTAAAACTATTTCCTCGAACATTTATTCCAATTACACGCTGCGGTGGCTCTAAACACACACTTCATCAGATCACTTGATTTACTGTTCAGATAAACAGTTCATTTGGAAACATAAACTGAAAGGAATTCATTAAGTGTGAGGAATGTAATTGTAGCTGCACGTAGAGTGCCTCGTGTGTTTCTTTATACATAAGGAAAGAGCAGTTATTTTGTTCTGCATCGGTACAAATGACACGCGAATGTTGAGCTACAATACTTATTTGGACATGAGATAAAGCTTCACGTATTATTTTTCTAAGTTTCACTGCTCGCACGGTTCTGGCTCATTGGCTCTGAAAAGTGGAACAGTTTTGTGTAATTCTGGGTCACGGGATAGGTGGTATTGTGGCACAAAATAAAGTGTAATAGTAAAAATGCTGTTGATCATAATTGTCAGCAGTGAAATTGCTGGTCTGTATTTCCCCTAAAATGTCCCTGTGTGTTACCGTCTGCAGAGGCTCCAACATCTGCAATTATTTCTCTGGGAAGGATTCAGCTTTAGCTTGAATATCTCCTCCTCCTCCTCCTCCTCCCCTCCTCCTCCTCTACCCCCTGTCCTATTCCACCTCTTCCCCTTCTTCCCCCTCCCTCTCCCTGTCTCTTTATCCCCGTCCTCCTGCTCCGGACCAATTTGGGGAGGCGAGGCGATGGTTATCTAAATGCAAAGTGATGCTGTAATAGCACTCACAAGGAGGCGCAAAGGACTAGTGAGACCCGGAGATGGAGGGATGGGGGGAGAGGTAGAAAGAGGAGGGGATGTCTGTAAGAGAGATACAGACAAAAGAGAGGTGGAGGAGGAGGCTGAGGTTGTAGGGAGTGTGAGAGAAAGAAAGGAACAGGAAACCAAATAAGAGAAGAAAAGCAGCGAAGAAATCTACATTGAAAGAAATGATAGGGGAAGAGAGGTAAAGGGAGAGTGAGAGCAAGGAGAGTACGGGTCAGAGTGAGAAAAAGAAAGACAGCAAAACAGCGGACAAATAGAAGAAGAGGGTGTACAAACGGGAACAGCAAGATAAAGTTAGAGTTGAGATACAAGAGAAAAGGAAGCAAAGAAAAGGGAGAGACTCAGAGAGGGGGAGGGAAGAAAGAATGACGCAGCAGAAGAAATCACAGGGACTGTTCTCACCAGAAAAGCAAACGCATTGGATGTTTTTTCGAATCCCCAAACCAATCTGTGTACGTTTACCTGACAAGGACCTCTTGTGGTCAAGAGAGATGACGTTTCATTTGAATATTGAGACTCTCAGGAGAAAAGTTGGAAGTAGAGTGATGTCACAGCGCCGCTAAACTCTTTAGGGAGAAGGTAGGAACTACATGTGATCGAACGAAGCAAATTAATCTGACATGGGAGACCACAGTTTCTTTACCATACCGACAGTCAGCGTTGGTTTCTGTTAACCAAGCTTTTATATATTTAAAGCTGCTATAATTGTTCTTCATCTCATTGACAATGGATTAAATTAATATATTAATACTTAAATAATAGGCTTCCGGCGCAAAACCAAATCACAAAGTTGTAAACTAGCTAGTGAGTAAAGTGGATATTTCCTTCAGGAATTGGTGGAGACCAAAACAGAGTTAAAAGGAGAGTAAGTATTGCACAAACAAGACATAATATTACGTTTTAAGGGTTGACATAGATGTATTTTTTTAATTAAAATATCTCAACATTTGAAATTTAGAAAATACATTCATGCTCCTCAGATAATTCATTGTAATTATGATACCCTGACCTTAATCTAATGCCATCATTAGGCCAAAACACCTGCAAAACTTGTTACAAACCCATCAACCTCAGCTGTACCTGGTGTTAAATGCTAATTAGCAAATGTTAGCATGCTAACACGCTAAACTTAGATTGATGAAGATGATTTTGAACGTTATCACTCAATTGCATGGCCATTATCAGTGGTTATCAGCCTCATAGATATGGTTTAAGGAACCAGCTACGCTATAGATCAGAAGGTCATTATCATCTATTCACATGGTACCAGGAGCCATTACCTTGGTCAAAACCCCAGGGCATCACTTTTTAACACCTTGGGAGTAGGGATGTCACAAGATACTTGCAATACCTTACCTATTTTTTTTTTTTTGAGGTAGAGGACGCCCTAAAGCACTGTAAGTTTCGGTGCTTTGACTCTTCCGGGAACTAATGGGGGCAGCATTCAGATGTAGGAGGTCACAAAGAAGTGGAACTCACATGGCATAACAAACCCCACGTGGAAGACCGCAAAACACTTCCCCCGACGCGTTGATAAAAAAGGCACCATGAGTTGTGTATGGAAGTACTTTGCGGTATGAGGCAAGCGACCGTGGCGTTATCAGAAATCCACAGAAGCCACTATAAAAAACAATGCTAGTGCGGTCTTCACACCAAGGGAGGTATTACTTCCATTCTAACTTTAGTGGTCTACAACGTAATTTAAAAGAAAAAGTAAACGCTGACTTTCGGTTTCACAAAGAACACTGGTCTCTCCAGTGGAAGTCCTGTGTTTGTGTGATTCGTCCATCACACCAACATTTCTTCCTACGCAGCGTTTCACTCTTTATATTACTCCCTACCATTATCACTCTTCATACTACATCTTACTGCACTGTGGTCCAGCAGTTGCTCCAACAGATAACGGCCTACTGAGCCAACTAGGAGGTAGAGTAGCCATATGCCTCATTAATTGATGTTACTGATAACGGCCATTCAATCCGTTATAACATTTGAAGAGGGTAATGAACTAGGTAAACAGTATACCTGCTGAACAGCAACAGGCTAGCACTTCACTGCAATGTGAGCATTTAGTACAGAGCCTGGTATGTCTGCAGTGGCTTTGTCCCAAACCATAATCCTTCCCTGCCCTTAATTAAGTTTTGTGCCCAGACCTAGGGAAACTTTTGCTAAAAGTAGCAGTGGCAGATCAGAAAACAAATGATTTTTGTAAGAGGTTTGGAATACACTGACAAGTGACGTCCACCTGTATAGGGGCTGATTCTTATGGATTTTCCTGTCAGAGAGCAATGGTAAACAACTTGTTTTTCCTTAGATTGGAAGTCTTATTTAAATTAAGAAATGTTTAGCTTGGCAGGAGAGAGAAGAAGGGTGGAAATACAGGAAAAGGGAGGAAAACAGGGGTTGGTGGAAATAGAGGTTTGAGAAGGAACAACGCAAAGAGAGGCTTCTCTATGAAGACTATTGAGCTTATCATTGATTTCCAGTTGATATGAGTCACAAGTTACCGTTTTGCTATTAGCTTACACCGATGTCTTTGCAGCAGACATTTACTGAAATGAGAGTAGAGGCAGAGAAAGGACTGAGGAGAGGTACTGAGATGGATGGCCTCGACCATTAGATTCACACAGTAAGAAAATAATCCTACCAAAATCCTGAAACAGGTAGCAATGTGTCATGGACTGAGACGCCTTTACAAACTGTAATGTAAAGGGTCTCTCAACGCAGGAAAGTAACCACCACCACCATTCATTTGAATTAGGGGATGTTGCAGTTGAGAACCGGTTTTGATCATGACATTATCGGGGTATGGAGCGGTTGTCGTCCATGTGACTCTGCAGAGGTTTTGCTCTGCCACCAAGACCTCGCCGTGCCAAACTATTGGTGATAACCGCCTGGCAGCAGAAGACGCTTTTACAAACGTTATGATAGTTTTGGGAAATGCTCTTGAAGGTAGCCGGTTGTCAGGGCAGTTGCCACAGGGTGGCATGAAAGCAGCTTAACTGTCACTTCATCCCTTCTGTCACCAAGTACAGTCCAGAAAAACACTGACAGTATGTCAGATAAAGGAAAATATGTCAAGGTCTCTAATGAATAGGCCCTGTCTGAGACTGTTTGTCCCCCTGCAGTGGAAGACGTGCAATTCAGAATGCGGGCTGGGGTGCCTGTCTCAGATTAATCACAGCGACTGACTGGAGGAAATCAATGAGCTAAATGCTAACACTTCGGTCGGGACACAGGCAGACAAACTGGCCTGTTAGCAGAGGCCAAAAGGTGACTCCTTTACTCCACACAGATAGCTGTAGGCCAGAAAGAAAGACAGAGTGATGAGTTAACTGGCACACCTACCTCTGATTATTGGCTTTGCCATGACAACAGTGCTGTAGAGATGTTTGAGAAGGCCATATATGTATAGAATAAATATTGCACAGAAGAAATGATGGATTTTTTTCCTCCCTCTATTTCTAATTTTCTTCATCTTGACCTATTCTGGCCGTTGACTGACAGAGGATATTGGTGTAATTTTCTTCGCCACAGCTTTATATTTCTAAGACCACCATATATGCACAACACATACAGGCTATGCATATTTACATACACCCGATGCTGTATAAATCGTTCTTCCCTTCTATATCCAGCCCCCTTTAACTTTTCACATCAGATTGTTGTTCTCCCTCTCATTTTGTTCCTAATTTGAATATCTTCCATATCATGAACACACATCATGAATAATAACACAATGCTACCTGTTTTAGGATTATCTTCCTGTTGTGTGAATCTAATGGTAGATGCCGTCCATCTCAGTACCGCTCCTTAGTACTTTCTCTCTCTCTTCTTCTCTTTATTCTCATTTCAATTTAGTTCTGCTTTTCTGGCATCAGAGCAAAGACACCAGTGGAAGCTAGTAGGAAAGTGGTAACTTGTGACTAATATCAACTGAATTTTAACCGGATTTATGAACTGTGCAATGTCTGCTGCAGAAAAAAAAAACAGGTATTGATTTCCACCAGTGTAGAAGAAGGATGCTTAAAGAGGCTCTACTCGAGAGTCACAACATTAATAAAGCAGCTATTTGCTGTGTAAAGATATAGTGGAGTAATGAAGTCCTGAGCAGAGAATAAAGTCCCTCTCCCTCTCTGTGTGAGTGCGTGCGTGCGTCCGGTGATAGATGGTCTGGCCAGTGCATGTTAGTGCATTTCGCGTACAGGGGTCGTTAACATTCTTTTCTTTCATGTAAACATTTAGTTGAGATCATTCTCCAAACCCGTTAATAACCCTGTATGCAGTAGCTTGGGTACATTGTAACTGGGCATTCACACCAAAAGCAATGGAGGCGATGAAAGCGTCAAGCGGCCATTCAAAATCAATGTAAATGATGTGATGACACGTGATGGCGCTCCCGGTGACGCGATTTGGACGATAAGAGCGATGCGATTAAGCGTCCTTCACCTCATCTCGTGTGTCACTTGAAGTTGAAAAGTTTTATCACGTGAAGCTGTGATGCGACAGCCAATCAGTGTTGAGATTGAGGTGAGTGTCATCGAAGTTCTGCGTGAAACATTCAGGGGCTCACAGGGCTACCCAATGCCGCTATTGTTGCAGACCTTGGGGGAAATCAGTCTGTTCCTATTGTCACGGCACATACAAACCTTGTGATTGGCTGTCCTGTATGGCTGTGAGGCTAGGGGGTTGGGCTTACCTAGGTCCATCCGGCCTGAGTAATTAAGAGGGCGTTTGAGGACAGGTGTGGGGGAGAGTTGCGGAGAAGAGTGGCCCTGAGTACCTTGAGGAGATGGATGCCGCGTTCACTTTCTTTTGTGCGATTGGGTTTGTTTAAGTTTTGTCCGTGTGCTACATGTTGAAAAAAACGAACTGTCAAATGGAGCAAGCTGACCAAGTGACGGGCGCGAAGGAGGCCAACAAAGAAACAGGTGAGCCCACACACTTCACCCCCTGGCCTGGCAGCCGAATCGTTCCCCTTTGAAACGTATGAGCTGGCAGCCAAGCCTCGGAAGCCCTAGACGCGAGTGTATGCCTATTTTGAAATAGTAAAATACCCTAATAAACTGTGGATGGCAGCAACGTGCCTTTGGGCATCTAGTCTGCCCAAAATCCAGAAGAAGAAGAATACGAAAGCCGTAATTGCAAAGTGAAGCGTATCCCTGTCTGTTCTAGGTTAATTCACTGACGGCCTGAACTCACTACAACACAACAACTCTTTTAAGAGCCACACACTTCCTCTGAAAGCTAATTTATGTTATTTTAAAAGCATTCAGACCCCTGGTTAGCACTAGCGTAACTTCCCATTGAGCACAACAGCAGTTTAGGGGTTAGCTTCAGTTAGCTAGCCGCCTTGGCTGCTACCTGGGAATGAAGCGATGATCAAAAATGTGACAAATGTGAGCAAGCGACGCAATAATCGCATTCCAGGTGATTTAATCGCCTCCATCACTTTTGGCGCACAGTTAGAAACAAACTTTGGAACCTGTTCAATGTTGGTGCCTGACTCTGATGGAGTTCGACCAACCTTACTTTATTTCACTCGTGCTCTCACATATTTTTCAACCATATTCAGACCCCAAGGTCTCTGAACGGGAATTTTTCTGAATATAAAGGGCCAAGGTTGCACAGAACGAGCTAAGACCTTAAGTTTTTACAGCATTTCTATGCGCTGCTGTACTCCTTTCAGAGGCTTTTCACTCCCTGTTATTGATGTTCACAATGACGTGGCTTCGCTTATAATGGCAGACCTTACTCAATAGAGAAGTCATTCGATTGGGATGGCATTCGCAATCTATGTGTGCCTACAAGTGCTTTGGCAAGAGGGAGAATGTCAGGGTAAAATCGAAAAAAGATTTGTTTTTCCAAGAGACAAAAAAAATAAATTACTTCTAATATATTACTGTGCATTAAAAGCTGCCCCTCGTGGCAAGGTTACTTCCCACCTCACCTATCCTTTATACTGATCTTTCAGCTCCCAAACAAAAATGAATACAAAATTGGACGAGTACGTGACTGACACAAAGGAAAGAACACAAAATACTGTGAAAGGTAAAGAAAAATTCAATTCAATATGGTGGGAACGTCCATTGTCATTTTGTATTGAATTGTTACTGTAAAGGACAAATATTCTAACAAACAGGACTTGTGACCTCTGAACCATAAACTGCAGACTTGGGTTGTGCCGAGTTTGGAGTGAGGTTTCAGTGCGTGGATGGTTTAATGTCAACCAGTGTCTGAGGCATCGTGCAGCCTCCAACAGTTCACTGCTTGTCCCACTGTGCATTCCCATATCCATGCTGAGCATTGTAGACCGTGTAGTGTCCAAGGGTGCACTGGGTGAGGGCGGACATTTGGATTCAGCTCGGAAAAGAATACAGCAGAGGCCAGGTGTGTAAACAATGGATCAGCTTAAAAAACATTCATATTCCATGTTTAATCTGATATTTGTAAGAATAGAAAACAAACTGAGAAAGTACACACCTTATGGTGAAAATGTCTTTATGTAAATGAAAGCACCAAATTCAGGCATCAGGGGACACTTCGAAGAATAAAGATATAATGGAATATAACGCAGTAAGGCTCTCAAGCATTCTGTATTGCCTTAAAATATTCATGCTCATTTTTGTGTGTTTTGTTTGGGGAAGTCATTTATTCAAATGTGCATGTGGCACCTGTTCATGTTAATGGTACGTTAACTCAATTTAATTAATTTATAAAGCTCCTGGGCAGATCATATGTGTTTCAGTATGATTTCTGCTCTTGTTCAAAACTTTCTATTCAATTTTATTGACAGTGCCAAATCATAACAAAAAGTTATCTCAGGACATTTTACAGAGTAGGTAAAGACCACACTCTATGACTCATTTGGGATTCACGTAGACCCAACAATTCCCCCTTGAGTACACAGTGGCAATGAAAACCTTCCCTATAACAGGCAGGAACGTCGGACAGATCCAGCTCTATGGAGGACAACCATCTGTCTTGACCGGTTGGTGAGAAAGAGAAAAAAGACAGCTAGATGGACAGAGAGAGACAAAGACAGACAGAGAAACACTCCCAGAGATGCAAGCAACCACAAAAGTAACAGTAACTATAATAACAACAACAGTTTCAATACAAGGATGGGAAAGGATCAGAGTAACAATAAGCAAACATAAATCAAATCAAAATAAAGCTAACATAAAATAAATCGAACAATTAACTAAATGTGACAGAGTGCAACAGACATCGTGATTAAACGTAGGTAAATACAATATACAACAATAAGCACCGTGCAGTTTAGCAGCAGATTGAAATAAAATAAGTACAAACTAAATAAGTGATAAGTGATAAGGAGCGATAAGTGAAAACAGTGTTAAAAGTGTAGCAGCATTTCTTGCTGAATTGCTCCGTCTGACAGACACAGAGCCCGGTTTTGGACTCTCTGTTCAAAGCTGCCGTATGCTGTCCTTCATCGGAGGTGGAAAACAAATCTAACTGGATACACTTCAGATCAGGCATAAATCTCACCATTGTGTATCTCACAGTGGAAACTACAAAGGTGTCTATAAGCGAGGGGGGCCCAAAGACGGTGACAGAGCTGCCGGTCTCATAACATGAGGATCACAGTGGGTAAAGCAAACGTGTCACCTCAGCCACAATTTTAGCCACTAAAAAGCAATGCATAAGCTATAGACTAGAAACTGTTTTTTATTAGATAACAATTATAATAACATTTCTTGCATCTCTTCCCTCCCTTACGAATCCTTTAAAAAATGGCTTGAACATAGGATATACTGTATACCTCAAATGAACTCATCCCACTGACTGACTCATGCATACGTGTACAGTTTGACATGTGTGTAAGGCTGGGTGCCCACACAGTGCATGAAGAAAGGAAACCAGGAGGGAAGGTAGAGGGCATCGCCCAAAACCACCAATCTCCCGTCCTGGTGTTTTGATTCAATCAATATATCTGCCCAGAGAAAGGGCACTGGCTCTCTTGGAGGCCAAACGGCAGGTGCTCAACCCCCTTTCGAGGTCTATATCTGTGCACATGCGAGTTTCAGACTATGCATAAACAACACTGTATGAGCTGTGTGAGATGAAATGAAATGGAGATGAACAGTAAGGTGGGAGAAAGAATCCAATCTGCAGTATTGCTTTAGCATTTTCTTCTAGGTTGCAATTTCACTAAGCATATATCGCTTTGTTAGTCTTCTGCATAAAAGTAAATATTATAAAACCATATAATACTATGGATAAGTACCTCATACAACCCCACTTCAAAAACCCTCCAACCTAAAGCAAAATCCTTCCCTGACCATAACCAGAAAGCCTAAACACCACGTGGGACAAAGGATGCCAGTGAATGTCATCCAATCAGCATTATATTTTGTAAATATTTAGCAGGAGACAGAGGATAATAAAAAAAAAAAAAGATACTCTAAACTTAAAATACCATTCCCACTGTGCCAGTGGAAAGAAATAGTCTACTAAATAGGCACAGCCTTGTTTAAGTGTAGTGAACGTCCTGTAGATGGATTACAAGTTATATATGTATAATGCATTTATATTTTCTTTTGCTAACGCTGAATATTTATACAGCTAACAGCCATTTTTAGCATTACATAGATTAGTTATCTGACGTTAACGTTAGCTTAGCTTTGATCTCGCGAGAGGTTGTTGCTGAGACCGAAACTGGTCTCAAACAAAGGTAGTTTTCCGCTGATTTGTCCATGTGAAAAAGGCCCTTTTAGTGTCATGTTCAACAGATCCGTGGCTTGTGAAAGTTGGGTCCGATATTTACTTCAGTGACTATGAGGCTAAAGGATCGGCCATAATCCTCTCCCATTACAATCAATACACTCAGGACCTGCTGCTAGTCTCCTAAAGAGGCGGGGCCTTGAAAACAACACACATGACACGGATACAATTAGTTATAAAGGTTAGACACATTCAGGAATCTGACCCGAACTTTACTTTGTGACCTGGAGCTGAATTCAGCTGGATAAGTACTTCTGCCAACACTACCTGCCTATTTAAAGCTTGATGAAAGGAGAGAGAGAGAGAGAGAGAGAGAGAGAGAGAGAGAGAGAGAGAGAGAGAGAGAGGGGTGGGGGGTGGGGGGTGATTCTGGCCATTTCAAAATCTCTCTGGGAATTTTTTTTTATAAAGTCCCCCTTTGGCAGCCCCCTGAATTGTTGCACAAATTAATCCCCTTTCCCAATTCCATCATTTGCCCCGAGCTCCCCTTTCAGAATTATCCCTTTTCAATTATTTCTCCCTCCTTTTCTAATTTCTGGTGATGAGAGTGGAGTGGAAAGAGGAGAGAATGCGTTATTAATTGCTCTGATGTGGATTAGATGTGAGCATCGTGGCAACCCCTCCACCCCCCATCCTCCAATCACATTTCAATTAATAACAGTCAGCCAGGCTTTGCCTCAAGATGTGCTAGCAAGATGATTGGCCTGTCAGTCAGAGCTGCTAGGGCGCATTTGCAATTTGTCACCAGTTTCCTTTTCCTTCGCTCACTCTTGTTTCTATCTCGTCATCTTTTCCTCTTGCTCCTCTCATCTGCCTCTTCACCCATCTATTTTTTCCTTTCCTCAAAATCATGCCACATTTCATCCATTTATTCATTTTTCACATGATAGCTTGCTCAGCGTTGAAAAGGACCGTCTACATGTGTGAAAGTGTGTGTGTTCATGTGCGTGTGTGTGTGTGTGTGTGTGTGTGTGTGTGTGTGTGTGTGTGTGTGTGTGTGTGTGTGTGTGTGTGTCGGTGCGTGTGTCGGTGTGTGTGTGTATGGACCTGCTAAGAGGTTTCCTCCTGCCTGAGATGACATGCAACTTTTAAAACCGTCATCCTGCACCAAATGAGATGGGAGACAACACAGCCATTTTCTAAAAGGCCCACATGCCCTTGTGATAACCTGCTGCCCAGGACTAGCTTGCACTGAAATACACACCTCAGTCATTTCTCTGTCCCCTCCTCTTACAGCCATTTTCTGTCGTCACCTGCTCCTGTGTGTGTTACAGCAAATACAGTGTCTATAAAGTTAGATGATACCACTACTATGTACAAACCACTATAAACCTACTTAAAATATGGAAAGCTATACTTTATTGATAAAGGATAAATGAAATAAACAGAATTAGGTTTCCATGAAGTTCTGTCAAACCTCTGCGCCCGCTCTTCACATAACCTACGCTGCACATGGCTTCTCGAAGCCCTTTAAGATATGATGATGTCAAAACGGGGACTCACCTTTTTTTTTTCCAGTGCCCATATCGCAAGCCAAGTCACATTACTATAACACATTACTATAACACATTACTCAGTAGTTGACGATCACTACTGAAGACACCGGATGTTTAAATACTCTCATGATCGGCGTTGGGCAATAGTGAAATTAGCTAAAGGGACCAACGCTGTTTTTTGCACCGGGCTTTAAACATGTATTTCTGCTACAAGTCTAAGGGGATTGACTCGCCTTTGGAGTCAGCCTCAAGTGGCCATTCGAGGAACTGCATTTATTGGCACTTAACCATTAGCTTAATTTTTGATAGTGATGCAGTTCTCATTACGGGGAATCACATTTCTCCTCTTTTGGTTGAGGCTAACTGCTTTCCCAGCCTCTAGCCTTTAAACCAAGCTACTGTGATACGCATAAAATTGTTTTGTTGAGCTATTATTGTTGTTTCATTGCCTCTCACTTTTTGGTTTATTGCTCTTGTATCATTTGATTGTATTATTTAATTCTGCTGGCAGTGTCACTGGGACTCTTTATGAATCACAGAAGTGGGGCTCATAATTCGAAGGATTTGGAGAATGAGCAGTAGTGATCCTTTTTCACTAGTTGTTGTCCTATGTTTTCAGGTTGGTTATTAACCTTTTCTCTGACTTCATATGTTTATAAGCTCATATGTATCCCCAGTGATTTGTGGTCAAGAAGCTAGGAGCACATTAAGTGTGTAAACCAACTAAAACGCCACGGTAGGTGGCTATTGTGGGGACTAAAATGGCATCTGACGCCATAGCAAATGTTTACTTTTGTTTATTTCCATTTGACTCCTCTGCATTTGTTGGGTAATGCTGTATGTGTGAAAATAAGTGTGTATGGTACAGCATTTGAAATGGGCATTTGTGGGCTATTATGTGCAAAAATTATTATGTGTGGAGTGTGTTATTCGAAATGTTGAAGCTAATGCTAATGTGCAGGTTGAGACCAGCTACGGCTGCAGCCCTGGTTACAGGCATATACTTAAATTATAAATTATTATTATATGGTTCAAGTCTTCACAGGTTAAAGGGGCAAGCTATGGGCCAGCCATTATTATATCGGTTATGTTATGTGGACACTTAATGTACAGTTATTACTCTTTTGATGCGAGTATAGAGAATGGTGTGTGTTTAAAGGAGAAATTATTACATGATTGATGATAGACAGACGACAAGATAAGGGGAAATGTTGATCTTTTGGTTCAATACATGATAGGTTTATATACCAGTGCTTTAATGCAAACAAAATAACAGAAATGATCTGTGATTGCAGTTAACGGTTTAACATGAATGTGATCATTTAAATCATCCGGAGAATGAGCAGTAGTGGTCCTGGTTTCACTTACTGCTGTCCTGTGTTTCCAGTCCTCCTGTCAGGATTTTTTATCTGTCAGCGGAGAACTAACGGGGACCCGCTACACTAACATGTCCCAGTCTCAGACTCAGTAACTGTAATGTTACTCCATTACACTGCTTTCTACTGGGGAAAAGTAATCACATTACTCTAACATGTTACCAAATAACATGTAACTGTCCAACACTGCTCACAGTCTGATAACAGGCTGGATCAGAACATTATTTAGCACAACAAAAAAGCATTACAGACATGCATTTATATGGAAATGCTGCCGATTATCAATTGGTGTAGACAGTTGTTGACAGAGGCCTTTAGCTAAGCACCACTGTAAGATTGTGTTTGTCTTTGTCCATTTGTTTTCTGTCCACTTTGTGTCTAATTCTCTCAATTTTCTCTCTTTGTGCTCTTCTTTCTTCCTACACAGCATGCCTCATCTCAAACAGAGTTATTCCCCTGCTCTTCCCTCTATGATGCATAATGGAGAGTGACTGGACACAATCTCCAAAAGAGCTTTCAGCAATCATGTACGTTTGAATGTGTGTTCTTCTGACAGAGGGTGAATTAGTTTTCTGCCAATATTTGGAATTACACTACTTGTTATTCAGTCTCTGCAGATGGTTGGGAAATCCTCCAAGCGTTTTATTAAATACTATATCTTCTCCTGTGGCGCTTTGTTTTGTTTTGGGCCTCATTTGGTTGCTTCAGGGCAGCTCCTGCAGGACGAACAGCAGTCTAAGCCTGTGCTTCTTGACCAGCATGCCAGAGGCCATGCAGCAATATGGGGCAGTGAGATCAGGTCCGATAACAACTGTGAGTCAGTTACTCAGGGCTGAGGTCCTTATCATGTTTATTTACAGTTTATACTGGTGCCCAGCTCTGGGTCTCCTTCTCCTTGTTGAGAGAGGGCAAAGAGTAGCGCAGTTCTAACATGGTAATTATTATCATCTTTTGTCTTTTGTAGTGCTGGCATCTTTCCTAACATCTCAGAAGGATTTCACATGACTTCTCAAAGCAGTAAACATTTTGGTGTGGGAGATTTGCTCTGTCACTGGAATTGCGTCTGCACAAATACAGGCTTGCAGCACTCGGCTTTTCACTGTAGTGCATCCGTGCAGCCCGTGAACATTTTTGACATGTAGTTATCCCACCAGACACGGTAGGAAATGGATTTTTACACAGATCTCAGGACGAAAATGACAGGGAGACAAATTCATTTTTTTGTTTTTTTTATCGCAACAAATTTACAGGTATGCCTTTATCGCAGCTGAAGATATTCAAAAAAACTCTTGTCTTTTTAAATTTACTCCTAAGCAGTAAAAACACAAAAAAGTCTCAAAGAAAATGGTATAAAATCACTCTGTAAAAGAGTGTTGCTTCTGTTGTATTCAAGGTTTTCAATTGCTACTGTTTATGTGCTCCTCTGTACGGCATTTGGTATTGGTACAAATATTGATAATTAGATTAAAGTGGTAATCTGCATCATCAATTTGACTGCATCTTTGTTGCTCAGCAGCATTTAGTGTTTGTTGCAGGATTTCCCAAAGATCACAGAAATCTAATCTACTGCAAGGAGGCGTTCACTGTGTGAACAAATTCACCTTTAACACTAAATCCTCAAGCTGCAGTGACTGTACTGACTCATCAGTATCACTGACCAAAAGCAGTACACCAGAGCTCCCGTCACTCACAAGAATGCGGGAGCTGCAGCAACAAAACATGATGTGATAACAGTGTTGCAGATAGATGTCCTTAAAGTATGGACAGCCTAATTTTGAGTTAAATTGGACAACAATCATGTCAAAATGTCCTACTGAACAGAAGACAGACAGATGAACATTGTAATGCAACAGTGTTTTGAAAACAGACTCGATCTCAATTGTTATGGGTAGTGATGTGCATGGTGATGCTTTTGCTCGGCATAGAACTACTTCAGTGATTACAAGTCTTTAATTGCAGTAATGGCTATCACTGAAGGCTAACTGTAAAGTCATTCATACATGTAAACAAACCAGAACTGTCAAACTAAAATGCCATCAGAAATTTATTTTTATTATCATTACAACTGACTGGATAGTGTGTAATCTCAGTATTGTCTTTGACTGATTTTAAATGTTGTTGGGACTCATTTTGTCTAAGAATGAGAGAGAGAGAGAGAGAGAGATGGAGCGAGAGAGCGAGAAAAGAAACACACTGAGAGCCAGTTTTTGAAATGGTTGAACACTCAGTCTTATCTTGAAAAAGGTGTGGAAATGCTCTGATTGACAAGCCAGATGTCCCCTCCAGCTTCCCCGTGGAACAGCAAGTGCACAGTTGAGCTTAAGGAAACAAGAATGTGAGGAGAAATGAGAAAAGCCTCAGCCTATCTTCTTTTGGCCGAGTGGCTCTGCACCGCTCTGCTCTCTCTCTCTCTCTCTCACTCTGCTCGTTCTCCTTTCTTTATTAAAAAGAAACACATGTAGTGTCGGGGCGTCCAAGTATGAAATTCAATTCTCATCCCCAAACGGTGTTTTTATTAAAGCCGTCACTATCAGGGCAAGCAGGCTGGCTTGGCCAGCTCTGCTTGGCTCAACTCCGTTGTGTGGGTACATACTGTACAAGGAGGGAGGGGACGGAGAGCATTAGGGATAGAGAGTGCAGGAAGGCGGACGACAGACAGAGAGCAATTGCATGAGAGAGGGAGGATACTGTGTGAACAAGGCAGCGAAGGATTGGGGCAGGCAGCAGCAGAGCGACAGAGGGGCTTAATTTGCCCATAAGGCAGCTCAGCCTCTTATGCAATTTAACCGGACGTGCTTGACTTGAGCTTGGGTTAGCACCCCGGCACGGCCCGGTGCACAGAATCAATTGCACATTGGACATGCAGAGAATTACGCTGCAGTCTTGTATGCACTGTGATTATTATTTTTGATCACTGTAATAACAGTGCCCTCCATTATGACATAAGAGCTTTAAAGCCATCATTAGAAGCTGTGCTCTCACTTCAAGAATGTTTTCTGACATTATGTGATATGACAGCTGTTACACTTCCTTTATGTAATTATTCATATTGAAGAGAGGAGAATGAATTTAATTCAAGTAATGCAAACTTGAATATATAATACACACTGGAGAACAGAGGCGCACTTACAAGATATCAGGAGGGGGAGAGACGCAAGGCTGTGGCTCACTAACTTACAACAGACCAGAGACTAAAGACAAAATGAAGGAAACGGAGGACACCAGCGACACGGCATAAACGTGCAGGGAGACTGTAGGGATGCATGTTACAGTTCTACTGTGAAGAGATATGGTGTATAGCTAGCCACACTAAACTGCAAACACGCCAACGGATCAGACTGTGGACCACGCCACCAACCAAACCAGGTTCCAGGAAGAGAGAGGAAACATACATCTGAGGGGCAGTCACCTGCCTATCATGCTGCATGGAATAAGAATGCCAGTGTAAGCCACTCAGAGGCAGAACAGGCTGCCACAATCGCATTGTCATTGTGAGCATGATGCCGTACTTACATTAGCACTTAGCTAAATGCTGCGACTCACAGAGGCTGCTATGGCTGCAACACAGAGGGTCTCAGAGTTTAAATACGAAAATGCACCGCTACAGTGCATTAAGCTTTGAGCACTGCCAAAGTCATTATTACAGCAGTACTGTGTAGACACTAACAGACCTGCTTCTCTGCTTACTTTCTTTCGCTTTTAGTGCAGCTTGTGTATAAACATACAATAGATGATCCTCCCGGATGTAAAAAATGTAACTGTTCAAAACTGGGGATTTTTAATTTTTTTTTTTAACTTGTCCCTTAGTTCATGAGCAGTTGTGACATTCCTCTATTTAAATCCACTGGCCTTAAATATACTAACCCATAATACTGGGTGAAGGACTGCATTGAGAAACTAAAGCATAGACCTCATAGTGAGTTTGTAGATAGTTGTGCTATACGCTATCATGTTACACCATGTTGCTTCTTTTTAAGCAGGTATTTCTGGACTTGGCCCATTAATGTTTACGGTTTCCACTCAAATTCAGCTTACTGCACTTTTTTTTTTTCAATTGTTATCTTCAGTTTCAAGTTTCTGTCTGTGTAAATTCATTCCTACAATGGAACCTGATTGGTTGTGTTTTGAGGCCTGAAATCACAAAGTAAGAATTGTCAAACACTCAGCCACTGTTAGATCTTTCTGCTCTGAATTCCCCCCTTCTCCTTCCCGACAGTAAATACACAGTCGGGGTCAGTTGACCCTGTCTATGCCTCAGAGAAAACAATGCGTTGTAGCTAAACTATTCTGACAGGCCTGCCCTTTTTACACATGAGGAAGACGAAATAGGGAAGGGAGAGTGCAGGGTGGGTGGTGGAGTGAGGAGGATCATCGGGGGAACAATTGCAAACAAGTGAGGGAGGACAGGGGAGGAGAGAAAGCGAAGGGAAGACGATGGGGGTCACTGTGGGACTCAGGAAAACAAGTGGGGGCATATGACTGCAGGTCTGGCTGTGTGGCTGGTTGGCTAGCTGATTAAGTGGAAGGGTGTGTCATTGGCTGGCTGAATTCAAGGTTTGCAGGCTGACTGACTGGATCTCTGACCAACAGGCTTGCTTGTGGATTCGGTGGCCAGCTGCAACGCAGGTTAACTGGCTGAGAGGGCTCTTGATGGACGTAAAGGTTGGACGGCAGTCTAAGTGGATGACTAGTTGGCTGTCTGTGCATTCATTATTCAACCCGTGTATCTGATGATGTGGGTCAAGCTCAGATTTAGCCAGCTGGGGCTTCAGCCGGTCTGTGTAGTGAACAAGGTATATTAACACTTTCATCATAAAAAACATGTTTTAAAACAATCATAAAAACATAATCACCTCTGTCTTCTGAACAGGAGCGCTGTATACACTCCTGTATATGCTCCTTCCTTCCCGGAGCTGGTACCGGGGGCCACTTTTAATAAACTCTGTGTTCACTAACTACATTATTGGTGCTTTGTTATCTTTCTTTTAATGTGTAGGGACTCTTATCGTGCTGCTGCAGGGGTTTGGTGTTATTTTGGGCAGTACTGGTGCTTAAAAAAGCCATTTTAATGGCTTCACCGTGCTGCCCTGACCTAATCAGTGTTAGCCATGTTCGGCTGTTAGCGACTATCCCGGATTTCTCCGTTCATAGTTCATACACTAAAAGACTTTCTCGATGACTTATTTGATGTATATAAGGGTGGAAAAAGACCTTGGGATGATTATGCGCCAAAATTACACTTTAAGGTAGAAAGGTTATGCCAAGTATTTCATGACAGGTGCATGTATAAGGACTTTTTAAGGACATGAGTTGTTGTTGTACTCATATGCTCATTGTTAACCTTGTGAGTTTTTTAAAATTAAGTTATTCATGGTTGTCTTTTTGTCTGTAGTCATTATTGCCTGTGGTGATGATACATTAATCCACAGCATAGATAATTCATTGCACACAAGCAAAAGGTTCAGCTAGAGGGCTTGATGGCTTTGAGCCCACACCGACTTGCCTCCTAGGAAAAAAACTGAACCGTTAGTTTGTCTGGGTCCAGGTTGGAACCCTTAAACCTTCATTTTCTGCAATACAAGAAATAAACGGTGCACACTGCAGGTTATCAGAAAACATAATGGTTTTTGTCAGGTTGAATGGGTATTTACTGAGCACCATACAACCTGGATATACAACCCAGATTCCATTGAAGTTAGGATTTTGTGTAAAATGTAAATAAATGCAGAATACAACGATTTACAAATCCCTTTAAACCTATATTTAATTGGTTACACAACAAATACAAGATATTTCATGTTCAAACTGATAAACCTTATTGTTTTTTTTGCAAATATTCACTGATTTTGAACTTGATGCCTGCAACACGTTCGGAAAAGCAGCGACAGGTGCAACAAAAGACTGGGAAAGATGAGGAACGCTCAAAAAACACCTGTTTGGAATATTCCACAGGTGAACAGGTTCACTGGAAACAGGTGATTGGGATTAAAAGGAGCATCCCGAAAGGCTCTATCGTTCACTAGCAAGGATGGGGTGAGCTCCACCACTATGTGAACAACAGTGTGAGAAAATAGTCCAACAGTTTAAAAAGCAGCATTTCTCAACGTACAGGAATTTAGGGATTTCATCATCTTCAGTCCATAATATCATCAAAAGATTCAGGGAGTCTGGAGAAATCTCTTCACATAAGAGGCATGTTGAATGTCCGTGACCCTCAGACAGCACTGCGTTAAAACCAACATCATACTGTGAAGGATATTACCACGTCGGCTAAGGAACACCATTAGTCTTATACATTATAACATTTGTAGCCATAAAAACGCCAGCAGTAATATATCTCACTGTATCACAGCTGTTATTACCACGACTCATCATTGATCCTATTTACCACCATAATTATTATCATTGTCATATTCTATCACCTTAGCTGTGCTTGTTTCTACTATTCTACTATATTTACTGCCATAACATACTCATCACTGTCATATTAACATTACTATAGATACCTGGACAAATGAGAACATTCACAGGCCTACTATAGATATTATTATAGTTACTGTTACTGTTGTGGTTGCTTGCATCTCTGGAGGTGTCTGTCTTTGTGTCTGTCTTTGTCTCTCTTTTTTTTCTTCACCAACCGATGCAGACAGATGTCCGTCCTCCACAGAGCTGGATCTGTCCGACGTTCCTGCCTGTTATAGGGAAGGTTTTCATTGCCACTGTGTACTCAAGGGGGAATTGTTTGGTCTATGTAAATCATGAATAAGTCATAGAGTGTGGTCTTTACCTACTCTGTAAAGTGTCCTGAGATGACTTTTGTTATGATGTGGCACTGTAAATAAAATTGTATCGACATCTACAACTACAAGTGCAGTTTAAAACTCTACCATGCAAAGTAAACGCCATAAATCAACAACACCCAGAAACGCCAAGCCACATTCTGCATGTGTTACAACAGTGTGGCTTCGTAGTAGTAAAAGCGTGCGGGTACTAGACTGGCCTGCCTGCAGTCTAGACCCGTCTCCCGTTGAAAATGTGCGGTGCATTATGAAGCGCAAAATTAGACAACAGAGACCCTGGACTGTTGAGCAACTGAAGTCACACATTAGGGAGATCGGGAAGAATTCCACCTACACCCCTTTAACAATTAGTGTCCTCAGTTCCCAAACGCTTATTGAGTGTTGTTAAAAGGAAAGGTGATCAAACACAGTGATAAACATGTCCCTTGGAATTTGTTGCAGGCATCAAATTCAAAATGGGTGAATATTTGCAAAAAAAACAACAATAAAGCGTATGCAATTGAATATAGGTTGAAAAGGATTTGCAAATCATTGTATTGATTTACATTTTATGTCCCAACTTCATCGGAATTGGGGTGGTACAGTAAATACCTAATGTAAAGGGTTTTTTTACTCCTTCCTCTCTATATTACTCCAATTGACTTGACTTTCCATTCTTGGCAGCTCAGGATCTACTAGCTCCTGCAACATCCTGCGTTAATTACAGATGAAGGGAGAAGTAGTTATGGAGATTTGGCTTGTGGCGAGACGGAGATGCTGTGATTTACAGAGATCGTGGACTGGATGAGGAAAACAAGTTAAGGCAACAGAGTTTAGGCTTCCCTTCTGTGAAGAAATGTGCGTTTTCTCTCTCGACCAGTGCTGCCTTCCCGAGTTCAGTCACTGTTTAGTTACAGAGGAAGTTATAAATCAAATTACTTTTGTTATGTGAGAGAGTGTTTCCTCATGGCCAGCGGTGATCCAGTCCCATACCCTCAAACAGCCTGCAGGCTTTCATTCCAGCCATCAAACTACATTATTTCACACACCTACAGCAGGAAATAAAAGCTATTTTCCTCAGTGAAGGAAAATCAGCACATTATCTAATGCTTGAGAAATTATGGACACCGGCCCTTGCAGATAGAGAATGCATTTTGCCGTTATTGTTTCCAAGCAGCATCACATCCTCAGGATTTTTACGGCCACTGGTTTCCTTGATATGCGTCATAAGTAAGGCTCTGGACCTGCCTGTCAGAGCGGGAATGCTCCGTCTCCCCTGTCTCCAAATCAGCTCCAGGAAAATGCCAGGTTGAGTTTTCAGCCTGAGTGCATGGGATGCGCGCGGTGCAACCATCAGTGTCAGCAGAGTACAGTACCTGAAGCAGCCCCAGTCAAAACGCTGACAGGCTGAAGAGATGGGAGCTGGGAAGAGAGACCAACCAGCAGTCCAGTCAGTCAGCAAACATTAAGTGCACATAAATGACATTAAAAAAACGTTGCCAAGACTTTTTGTCAATATGTATTTCTTATTATTATTTCAAGACTTTGGCCCACAAAGTTACAATATTCCTTCATGAACGTTTCCTTTCCTTCAGAAATTCTAATACATTTTGCCAGTAGTTTGCCTCTACTACTACTTTCACAGTGAGTTAAAAAAAGGCTCACATGAAAATGCACCAATACAGTTCACTACAGTGGCGATTGCTCTTAGACTGAAAGGATGCTCAGCTTCCCCTAAAATGTCACCCAAAAAAAAAAAAAAAAAAAGTGGTGCAATATGTACTGCTGTGTGTACATTTGATTGACTAAATACGCACTAGACAGCCTTCATCTTTTGTTCAGGGTCAGCTACTTATCACAGGTAACCGCCGCAACTTCCTTGTCATTCATCTCAACAGCGCTTTACAGAGTCGGATGCTCAGCTTCTACTGACTTCAATGTGGAAGCGTAGAGCGGGTTGTAAATAAATAAATTGAAATTACTCTTATCACTAAAGTGCACTCTGGACCAGTTCTCCTCTGTCCACACAACAGCCTTTTTTATTCTGTCTGCTGATGAGAGCTTTGGTCACTGCAGAGTGTCCAAATTGTCTTAAACGACGAGACACTGTGTGGCGAGAAAGATCCTTCCCCTGTTCAGCACTGAACTAGCGAGCAACTCCAGCTGCAGTGTTGAACAGATTGCCCATTAAGAGTCTTTGCATTATCCTGTACTCACGTGCACTTGTTTTACGCAGAAGACCGGCCTTTTTGAGGTCAAGAGGGAGTTTCAATAAACTTGAAATCACAGACACACATATATATATATATATATATATATATAAATATAAAGAAATTCAACCAGTGCACTTCTTCCTTTTCACCATCCACTGTGCATTTCAAATACACCAGAAATTATTTGTTTCACTCTCAGAATTTGATCCATTTGGTCTCATAACTTTTGGAAAGTCCAGAAGAACTGTACCATTAAATCATTCACCCCCATTGAAGTTAAGACTTGGCCTGGCCGGCAGTCTCTGGTGCGTCTGCTCTATGGGTCACACAATGCAGAAGCAGTACCGATTATTTTTCCTTTTTCATGCGCCAACAAGCAGCTTTCACTGGAAGAACCTGTCTCGAGCTTTGTATCCAGTTCTTCTTATACAGTACATACATGGGAAACATCTGTACCTGCTGTATATCACGTATCATGGTCCAGACAAAAAAGTATTGAAGAAAATGTGTGAAAAAACAATGACAATAAGGTGAGGTGTGAGGTGGTTGATAGTGGGAGGGAAGGAAGGATGGGCTGATCCGGCATATACGTAATCATATTCTTTGTTATCTCTATTATTGTGTTTTTAGGGCTGTTATATTATAACATTATTAAAGATACAGTTAAAAATGATTAGGAAAAGTTATATTTAGAGTTGTGTCAATATAGGGTGTCGCAGCTGTCTCAAAAGACAGGGTCCGGTGTCTATTCGCCCTTTGTGGAGCCATGTTCTTGTCTGTCTGCAGACGTCTGCTGCTCAAGAGAACAGAACTGAGCTTTGTCCTCATGTCCTCAGGTTTCCTATCTCAGTTTTGTAGAAAAGGCCCAGCTAAGCATTTTCCGCTCCTCCACATTAAAACCTGTGCCTGACAATAGTTTCTGAAGATAGTGATTTTCTATACTTCTGCTGATACTCATCGGTGTCCGTCCTTCCTAATATAGTAAATCATTAAAGATTTGGCCTAGTCTTTTACATATATGTCTTTAACATTATACTGCAGCCATTTTCTATTTTTATACCCCCTCTGCCTGCGCCATTTCCTTTCAGGGCTGCCACTATTTGTCTATCAGATCAGAATCAGAATCAGGTTTATTGCCAAGCAATTTTCATTACAAGGAATTTGACTTGATTTGTACAGTGCTTACATAAATATAAACATGAACACAAGCAAACTAAACATATAGCATTGAATTATATACATGAAATGAAATATATGTGAGTGGGAAAATACAAATATCAAATATCATATCAAATACTCCATCAACTATTTTATCTATTAATTGATTAAGTCATCGTATAACATAACAAAAGCAAAATGTAAAAACATGTTTACATATTAAAATGCAAAACTGTTGTTTCAAACTGGCACCAACATCATGAAATAAAGAAGACACATTCTGGTGAACCAAACCTGACTTATTCTACCACCACACCAAACTCTCTTCTCAAATTTCCATTTAATTTTTTAGTTATTAATCAGTTACTTTCCAAAATCCACATGTGAACCACTCTTCACATCGGCATAAATTAGATCCACAACACTTGAATTCACTTGAACGAGATAATACCTCCGGTTTCTTGCGATAATGAAATAATGTTGATCCGATTTCCTGTGATAAGATTATTTTGATCCATTTTACAGTGATAACGAGATTATTTTGATCCGTTTTCCTCGTGATAACGAGATCATTTTGATCCGTTTTCCCGACATAACAACATAACTTTCCTCTGTTTAATTAATGCATTTGTGATCTGGAGAATCAGTGTATCAATGTCAGAGGAGCAGGAGAAAATAGATCAACATCACATATTTGTTTCGTTTTAATTGTGCAATATTGTTCTTGGATCTGTTCTAAGATTCCATCTTTTCACTTTAATTTAGTTTTATTTTTAGTCTGTACATTTTTTTAACTTAAATTTTATTGTAGCCCTATTAAAATTCTATTTTTTGACACTGTTTAGTTAAAAATATATTTTTTATTTCATTTTTACTTTCTTTGTGACCAGGGAGATGTGCAAAGTAAGAATTTCATTGTGCAGTGTGACGTCTGTCTTAACTGAACATAAGACAATAAACATCTTGAATCTTGAATCATGAACATATCTCTTCAATCAAGGCCGGACACAGGCTGAAATAACTTTATGATTTTTTATTACAGATAATGTTCACATTAGTGTGCGTCATACAAGAAGATGGTTAGCAAGGCTTCAGCTTTATCAGAGGCGTGAGTGACCGTGACGTCCTCATTAACTACAGTTTTTCTTTTTTAACAAACTTTAATGTCAACAATATATCACAACGACATAAATACCAGTACAGGGAGGAGTTTTACAATGTTAACATAATTATACAGAAAGTATAATTTCATAACAGAAAATAACCAACTGAAATGAGTGTCGTCTATAGTGTTCTTTAGATATGAGAAGTCTTTGTGAGGCATGACATGTCAGGTGTGATGGAAATCTCAGGCCTATTACGTTTCATTCATTATCTATCAAATGAATTATCTCGTTATCTCGGGAAAACAGAGGAAAATTAACTTGTTGTAACCAGAAAACGGATCATAATTATCTCGTTATCACAGGAAATCGGAGGGGTATTATCTTGTTATCACAGGAAAACAGAGGAAATAAAATGCATGTTATGTATGACCCTTAAGGGCTTCCGTAGTATTGTCAGAAATGTTTAAAAAAAAAAAAAAAATCAGGGTCAACGTCATCAATTACGACGACTTGTCACAGTAGCCCTACTTCCTTCTTTCCTATATTTTTCCCCTCAGAACTCAGTCTCCTTCTCCCAAAACAATAATAACAAGCTTAGTGATGGAGCTCGCTGACCGGCTCATAATCCAGAAGGAACTGAATCCCACAGCTCAACACCAACAGATAATCCTCTGCAAAGCCAGCCTTCCCTTTCTGGAACAATGCTCTCATTTACACCACAGTGACCCTCAAACGAGTGCAGGAAAAGGCCGAGATGAGGGACACATGGAAGGAAAGACATACATAGACAGAGACAGGCTGTAGCACATTCAGCAATGAGAAAGATTTTAATAGAGGCCACAGAATTTTGGAAGTCTGAGAAAATGCCCCCGAAAAAACAACAACTTTTCAACATTTTGGTGGCCTTCTTTCTCCATGCTTTCAACTAACAGAAAAAGTCCACATTCTCAGCCTTGACATAGCTGCCGTACACTTCTGCCAACTCCATCACCTACCATACAGCGAAGCGATTGGAGTCAGAGGTTTAAAAGTCGCACACAGAGAAAGCACACACTGTGTGACATTGGGACACTGGAAACCTCGCGGCTCTGCGTCCGTCCTAAACCTCTGATGACTGCCAAGACAAACACAACAGCAGCTGCGAGGCCCAAACAAGAGGATGCATTATTAGACTGCTCTTCAAAGCTGTAACCACTAGCTGGACTTGGTCAGATCACACCAGGCAACACACACACACACACACACACACACACACACACATACACACACACACAGGGCAAAGACAACCCTGCGAGTAAGGTTGTTGTTAGTGAAACAGAAATGTGTGAAAATGTGTACAGAGAATACAAATTCCTTGCCATCACCTCCCGTTTAAGGACACGGACCATTGTGTCCCCTGTACTTAACTGACCTTAAGTCACGTATGTACAAATACATGATTCTTTATAGAAGGTCAGGTAGGACAGCCCAGTGTATACCGTACACACTTAGCTGATCAACAAACGATCAAAATGAACAGCCAACTTTATCTCCTTCCATCAGAACTGCCCATTTCTTCACTTTCCTTATCCTTATTCATCCCTACAGTTTCTTTCACACTGTTGTTTTTGTGAACTCTTACCTTGCGTCTCAGCCTGAAGATATCTTCCTCTGAGTCAGATGAAGGATCTTCTCCCTCCACTTCAATCCAAACCCCCCATCAGAGCGCTTGTCTGGTAAATAAAAGATGGCTGCCGCTCTTCCACTGCCACTGAAAGTGAGCATGAAAGAAATGATTTTTCTTGCGCTGCGCTGCTGTCACTCTTTCTCAAACTTTTACTCAACTTCACTAAATGGCCTTAGTAGTACTGTATCAGTCCACCGTGACGTATGTCTTCATCCTGGCAGAATTTGCAGCTTTCAGTATCACAGGAAGTGTTTTGACTTCACTGATTGGAAATACCTGCTGTGACATCACTGATTAGGGTGTGGCCAGAAGTGCAACATGCCCTCTGCTGCATCCAAACAGCATCAGCACTTTCATGTATACAAAGTAGTGCCTATGGCTACTCTCTGCTAACAATACCACAATGCATTGCTCCACATTTCACACACAGATATCAACAGTCATGTGACACTACACCAATCAGTGACAATGCAAAATGACAGAGATTTACAAGTGTCCTAAATCTTTACTTACTGCCCACTATAGAGTACAGTACTGGGTGTATTCTAACTAACACATAGGAACCTTCATGCATTATTCCAAGATGGTTAACCCCACTTCTAGACTTGTACTTAGCACCATTTTAACAGCCTAAGATAGATATATTAAAATACAATAACAGCAGGTACATGAACAAGGCTTCATGTGCTGAGGATTAATAACTTCTAGTTATAATAAAAAATGTACTTGTGTGTTAGAGCAATCAAAAGTAATCAAGTAAAGTGCTAAATGAGTTACTTTTCCCACATTACGTATTTCTTCCTTAAAGTGAAACGAGGTACAAACATGTAGCATTTAATCATTTTATTTTGAAAGTCCAGAAGAAGCCGCACGATTAGATAATGCAATCCCCATTCAAATCAACCAGATTGCCAAACCAGAACTTGGCTCATCCGGCGAAATTCTCTAATGCGCCTGCTCTGTGGGCCACACAATACGGAACCAGTTATATGATTGTGCCACTGAGCCGCCTTCATATGAATGTGAAGAACTCCACCTTGAACGCTGTATCCAGTTCTCTTTATATGCCCATGGTAACCGCCAATGATAGCTCAACAGCCATGTTGCCAGCAGTTTGTTGACACTTCTTTTCACCAAGTAGGAGATATCGTCAGTGTCAGAAATTCCTGTTTGTTCATTATTCCGGTCCGAACACTATATAACGGACACAGGGACGGTTCTGGCTCACTCACTGTCGCTGCTTACTGGGACACTTGAATAGAACGGAGCCATCATTAATGTTATTAGTAACACCTGTGCTTTTCCTACGAGTCAAAATGTCTGCAGGGAGAAAAAAAAACCCACATAACTTGTTTACACTGACTGCTTTCTGATGTCATGTTCTGCTGTTTATTGATGCACTCACTTTCTGCCAAATCCCATCCACGTCACTTTGGAGGTTTAATTCATTTGACTCCTGAGTCTTTAGATTCAAGGTAGACGCACCGGAGAGAACGCAACCGCTTCTGCCTCATTCAGCTAGTAATTTAACGACATAAATCTACATGATAAAGTCTTAAAATGATGTAAATTATTTAGTTTTTAGTCAGATGCAGCTATTAAATTAAACTGTGGTGTATAATATGAAATGATATTAGCCACAATTGGAAATAAAGGGTCTCTCCTTTTATCTCCAATTTCGTTGTATGCAAATGCAATGACAATAAAGGCTATTCTATTCTATTCTCATCTCATCTCATCTTCATCCGCTTATCCGAGGTCGGGTCGGGGGGGCAGCAGCTTTAGCAGGGGACCCCAAACTTCCCTTTCCCGGGCCACATTAACCAGCTCTAACTGGGGGATCCCGAGGCGTTCCCAGGCCAGTGTGGAGATATGATCTCTTCACCTGGTACTGGGTCTTCCCTGAGGCCTCCTCCCAGCTGGATGTGCCTGGAACTACTCCCTAGGAAGGTGCCTAGGGGGCATCCTTACTAGATAGATGCCCAAACCACCTTAACTGGCTCCTTTCAACACAAAGGAGCAGCGGCTCTACTCCGAGTTCCTCGCGGATGCTGAACTTCTCACCCTCTCTCTAAAGGAGACTCCAGCCACCCTCCTGAGAAAACCCATTTTGTCTGCTTATACCCGCGACCTCGTTCTTTCGGTCATGACCCAGCTTTCATGACCATAGGGGAGGGTAGGAACGAAGATTGACCGGTAGATTGAGAGCTTTGCCTTCCTCAGCTCTCTTTTCGTCACAACGGTGCGGTAGAGCGACTGCAACACCGCCCCCGCTGCTCCGATTCTCCGACCAAACTCACGCTGCTTCTGGAAACAAAGGGTGATATAAGAAAATAAATGCCAGGAAAGTGTTGTTGCCCTACAAGCAAGTGGAGTCTTGTAGGTGAACTCATATCAGGGGATGTCTTCTTTGTTCCTCCATCCTGTTAAAACACTTCATTTATCATGAGTTTCTCACTGATGGATGCAAACCAAAAAACAGACGTGTTCCCGTACTCATTGGTGTTAATTACTCCATCAATATTATGTAATGTAATGTAATCGAAGGGCTTACCCGGAGGTTTTTGCATTGTATCGTTCGACTTTGCTACAGAAAACTGTGCGGCAAGTCCTTTGAAGTCTTGAGCTTCATGCACAAAAGACATTTCTGAGTCACACTCTGATGGTAAAATGGATTTTTAGAAATATGATTTTCCTGTTTTCATCATTCATTGAAATCTTTCCCTGCCTTTGAGAATAAATAAGACTTTTCACCGAGGCCATCTATGTTACAACAGCTGTGACAAAGCACAGAAAACCATTAACTTTCAACAAGTGGGAGAGTATAGAGGACGGAACCTGCCAAAATAAAATATAAATACACAAATAAATAAATGACAAGATGAATAAATTAATATGGCATCAAATGTCCCAAAAGTATTACAAATAAATGTAGTGAATAATGAATTGAAAATATGCAACTTAAATTGATATTTCTTTTTTAACTTTCCTATTCAACTTACCATTTTGTTTATTTATATATTTACTTGTAATCATTTTAAAACGCATGTATTTGTTTTTGCATTTATTGTTTTATTAATTTTGACTATATTTTTTAAAATGTATTTATGCATGGGGATATGGTGGTTAGCATTGTCGCCTAACTGGTTCGAATCCCAGCTAGCACCCTTCTGTGTGGAGTTTGCATGTTCTCCCCGTGTCTGTGTTGCATTTTCTCTGGGTTCTCCGGTTTCCTCTCACAGTCAAAAGACATACATGTGTTAATTGATGACTCTTAAATTGCCCTTAGGTGTGAATGTGAGTGTCGTTGGTAGACTGGCGTCCTGTCCGGGGTGTACCCCGCCACACGCTCGATGTCAGCTGGGATCGGCTCCAGCCCCCCTGCGACCCCGATAGGGACAAGCGGTTAAAGATGAATGAATGGATGGGTGGATGTATTCCTTTCTCTATACATTTCTTTTTGCATTTCTTCTTTATTAGGCAAATGAGGGTGGGGTGTGTCATGCCCGACCTTTCACCTTTTTGGTTGAAAATTTCACAGTCACAGACCCACAGAGGCAGCAGGCTAACATCCTACCTTCAGTCAGAAGATCACTGGAGAACTGAGGCGGTCATGCAGCTGACACTCATCACTTTGTGGGCAAACCAGCTGACACTGCAACTGTAGTGCATTACTGACATTCATTGCATCAAATGGCCCAGATCGAGCTAACCGTGAGTTAGCCGCTGTGGCTAAAGCTAGCGTTAGGTTACAAACATTTGGGAGTAAGTCTGGTTTTAAAAAATACAAATGCATACTAAAATATAAATAAAAATACGGTTAATTTTGTTATATTCACAGGTAACAAGTATAAAACATGTCACCAGAGTTGACCACTTTGTGTTAGTGAGTATATGCTATATTATTTATGTTTGTATTATTATTTTATTGTGGCAGGTTCAGTCCTCCACAGTACACGGTGAGATAATTAACTGCTTTGTGAATTATAGCTGAGTTAAGTTTGCATGCAACATTTAGGTTGTAACCATTTAAGTAAATATAGAGACTACCGTAAACCGGAGTACATTTCTACCTCTTTAGAATCTGTGTACATTTACAACATGCATAAGACTGCAGTGTGACACACACACAGCCCCCCATTCAGCTCCCTTCATTCCTCCACTGATGCATCTCATCGTTTCTCTTTTCTACCTGCTACCACTGACTGAGGATGACACACACACACACACACACACACACACACACACACACACACACACACACACACACACAACACACACACACACACACACACACACACACACACACGCACACACACACACACGCACACACACACACACACACACACACACACACACACACACACACACACACACACACACACACACACACACACACACACACACACACACACACTAACACACACACACACACACACACACACACACACACACACACAGCTTTGGAAGAGTGAGTCACAGTGATAGTGTGTGTCCCTGGTCTGTCAATCAAGCCTCCATTAGTGGCTACTTGGCTGGGTGGCTCGGGGTCCACTGCTGTAGATGTAGATGTGAGATGACAGCTCTGCGTTTCCTCCTCAATATACACATTTTCCATCCATGTGTGTGTATTGTTGTGTAGTGTGTTAAACCAAGTCACAGAATAACACAAATGCATGTGCCTTACACACACACGCACACACACACACACACACACACACACACACACACACACACACACACACACACACACACACACACACACACACACACACACACACACACACACACACACACACCTGCACATGACTATGTTTGACTCACACAAGGAGAAGACATTTTTCTCCTTTTCTCATCAGTTATTTCTGTGCGTGTCTGTCCGTGCGTGTGTGCGTGTGTGTGTGTGTGTGAGCATGGAGATATAATGTTACCCCGAGCGACGTTGAGATTCCTGCAGGATTTAAATTGTATATGAAATTTGAATCTCATTTTGTGGACTCACGAGCATTTAAAGTGTTTGTGAGTGCGTGTGTGTCTCTTGTGCCCCCCCTGGAGGCAGGTCGCCATGAATCATGTCAAAGCAAATCTGCTATTAAAAGGAGCTTTCCGCAATGAATGGAAAGTGTCACACACACACACACACACGTTCACACACACGTTCACACACACGTTGGCCAGTGGCTGGTTTGTAGCCAGCAGTAGTGAATCACAGCGGTCATCACTTGGTGTTTCATATGCGGAGCATGACAGACACAGATTAGTGGAGCACTGCTGTATCGCTGGCATCTGCTCTGCTCTCCTCTGCACCTCCTCTTTTCTCTTTCTACCTCCTTTTTTATTTGCACATTCATCCTTCTCTTCTCTATCCTCTGTCTTTCCTCACGCACCTCCTTTCTTCTCATTGCTACACCTCCTTCCTTTGCTTCTGCACCTCCTGCCCTGTCTTTGAGGACATACCTGAACTCCTGTTCCATCCTCTGCACCTCCCTCTCTCTCTCTCTCTGTATCCCTCCTTTTTTTTCGCACCTCTTTTCTGTTCATCTGCATTTCATGTTTCATCTCCACCACCTTGGTTTTCTCTCATTCGTATCCCCACTGTCCCTTTCTCTTGCACTTCTGCCGCCTATTTCTCTTCTTTCCTTCTCTACCTTCCTTCTCTCTGTTCTCGTGCACCTCCTTCCTTTTTCTTTTGCACCTCCTGCCCTCTCTTCTATTACAAACGTTTCTGTTGTTTGCACGTCCTGTGGTTTACTCTTCTGGACGTATTTACGCATATGTTCTTCTTCCCCGCACCTCCTTCCTTCTCTTGTATACACCTCTACTCCTTCTGCTCACTTCTTGAAGTTTCCCCTGTCCTCCTCTCTTCTCCCTCAGCATCCCATCCTCCTTTCTCCTCTTCACCTCTGCATCCGTCTGCTGTCCTTTGTCCCACCTCTCTTTCCTTCCTTCTCGGTTACCACCCTCCTCCACTCAATCCTCGCCTCCTTAGTCAGCCCAGTGCACCGTTCAGTTAGGTCAATATGAATAATGCATGATTGGTAGATAAGGGATGTGATCAGGTCCAGATGTTGGAAAAAAAACAAACGGAAAAAAAACAGATCAACAAAATAGATCCGCTCATAATTACAAGTCAAGGATTAATTCTAAGTAATTCCCCCGTGGAATTTAACCTTGTGTGATTAATCATTTGCAGGTTGCCTCCAGGTTGCCTCTCAGTTGCTGCGTGTGCACGTCTTCGTGGTTCGAAACGGATAATAACTTGTGTTAATATGCTTTGGATAAATCTTCATTTCTTTCTTGAGGTTAAATTCTTTTAATTCCTTTTCAGATATTCTCTCGCTTTGTCCCAAGTTTGAACTGTTTATTAAAACATTTGGTGCATGAATGTTTCATGTATGGAGTAAGAAAATAACTGGGAAAGAAACACAGCTCAGGGAGAGTTATTCTACAAGACACGGCATGATGTTGGTGCGTAAACTGAGGGCAAGGCTGCCATCTATCGTCCCCACATGATCTCAACATGTTTGCATCCACCGTGGAGCCACACTGAGTCTTTCCTTCATCGACATCTATCACGCTGACCAATGCTCAGTGCAGTTAGTTGCTTTAAGGCTACTTCTCTTCAACCAGTAATGAGTACATGTGCATGTGTGGCCATTCAGTTTTAAAATGTAGAATATTGGGGCTTGTCGTCGGGCCACTTCCTCAAACAAAAATGCATTGTGGTCTCCTGCAGCTGTTACTCACACTCCCTGAAGGATTGCTGAATGAGAAATACCAAAGTGTTCCAATAGTGCTTCTACTGTGATTCTGACACATTGACACTAACACTCGACATTTGCTGTTGTTTTTACAAACGCACTCGCTGCTGCTGGAAATGTTCTTGCTGAAAGGCAGACCCATGTTTCCTGTTTTTATTTCTTTTGTGATTTTACACGTTTGGCTCCAGAGGGTTGAAATTATAGCTTATACTTTAATATTGCTTTCCACCATATTTCACATTTTACAAATCCCTCATTAAGCCGCCTTTTTTACCTTCACGACAGCAGTGGATCCGATGGGTAAACGCATTAACGATTAGGGATTTCAATGCTCATACGCTGCATTTGTAATGAAATGTTCAATAATTATCAAGCAGACCGCATAAAGGACTTCTATACACAATCAATGAAAGTTTCATTTTGGCTATGGGCCAATCGACTGTGTACAAACACACGGAGCCAAACTTTGTACTGTTATTGCTCACATTTCTTTAAAGCTCTGCAGTGAAGTTGTTTGCCTAAAGATCTGCTATGTGCTGCGAGATCTAACCTTAAAGTGCAATATGATGTTTGGAATGTCTGAGCCTCTGAGTGCAAATCCAATATATTTCTTTGCTTTCCAACTCAATAAAGTTCTTGAGGAGAAAATTGCATTCCTTCACCGTTTGTCGAAGCTACAGAATTATCTTGTTAGTTTTGCTTCAATTTTGCCGGATTATGTGACGGGCTTAGTTGTGAGGAGTTGCAGCAGACTAATGGAAGAGTTCTCTGGAATGCGTGTTCGCGGCTTGAAAATGAAAAACTACAAGTGTGGAGGACATAATTCAGTGGATATACTGTTTTCTTAGTATGACAGTTATTGTGTTTGATGATGCCCTGGGTTAAAACACTGATTTTGACAGTTAAACATGATGTTCAGATGCTTCTTCATGTGTACAAAGTGTGACTGCTGTTTTACTTTCGGTCACTTGGCAGATATGTTATCACCAGAGATGAGAGTAACAGAGGAGTAAAAAAATGTGTTTTAAAGCCCTGACTTTTTCATTTTTATGATTTATATAATGGGTTTTTCTTATGTTGACAGAAAAGAACAAACTCAGATCCTCATTAGTCGGTTTTAGAAGTCGTTCTGGTGTCTCTAGCTTGTGAGATATTTTCTTATTTCTCTAATTGTGTTTTAGACCTATGTTACCTCCAGGCACGTTGCCGTAGCAACCTCTAGTTAGGCTAGAAAAATACTACAAGGTTTTGATAAGACTTAGCCCCAATTAAGCCAGCCCACACAAATTTAGAAGGCCAGAGAGGAAATCGCAGAGCCATTCTTCCGGAGGGCTTTTTTATTCAAGAAATCTAATTTTGCATATTTGTCTGCAATGGGACTTTAACAAAGTAAAGCTTTACATGATTAACTGTTTGACTAGATCAAGGCAAAATTAGAATTATTTATCCATTCCCAGAGCTTTGTGTGGGTATCTGTGTGTGTGAGTGCTTGCGTTGGTGTGTGTGTGTGTGTGTGTGTGTGTGTGTGTGTGTGTGTGTGTGTGTGTGTGTGTGTGTGTGTGTGTGTGTGTGTGTGTGTGTGTGTGTGCGTGTGTGTGTGCGCTTGTGTGAGTGTGTTTCCCAGCCTTTCCTCAGTGCAAACACCCAAATATAAAGAGAGAACATAAACCTTAAAAATACACACTTACACACACACACAGTGCACATGTAAACATCCCTCACAACCAAGCCTAACGTATAAAACTCACAATACACTTGTGCAGGATGTTTTTTTGGATATGAAAAAAAAAACAAAATGTGAATTGACTGAAAGAGATAAGCAGTTGTTGTTTTTTTTACCAAGTGGGACCATAGGGGCAGGCAGACCAGACACTGTCATACATCATTAAATAAGGCTCGGTTTGAAAGCTGTCGATATAACAATATAAAAAAAAAAATGCAGCCTTGTTATAATTGGGTAGATAATGACATGGCCAGGGGGCAGTTTGAGGGAGCATGAGCCTAGCTGCTAGCAAATAAATAGGAGTTTTGCCTCCTGGGTCCTTGTTAATAATGTATTTTTCAGGGTGCAGGTCAGCTGGGACTACATTTTGCTCTCTTCCTATTGTTAAATTTGACCCAGCTGCTCAATTTATCACATAGGAAACGAAGAAGGGTTGTTTCAATACAAATATTATACACATCATTTTAGTTGGGCTGCTACAGCGGTTCAGTACATTTACATAAACACCATTAATTGCAAGATGTCAGTACATTGTGTTGCACACGCATAGGACACCTCCCCTTAATCTATACTTTAAAAACTTCACTAATAAATAATTTAGAACAATTAATTATATTAGCATGTGAAGTAAATGGTAAATGTATTTATATTGCGCCTTTCTAGCCTTCTAACTACTCAAGGAGCTTTCACAGTGTTTGTCACATTCACCCATTCACACTGATGGCAGTCGAATCTAATGTAACCATTCACACCACATTAACACACCCATGGGCAGCAGGGGAAGCAATTCGGGGTTCAGTGTCTTGCCCAAGGACACTTCGACAAGTGGACCAGGGGAGGTGAGGATCCAACCGCCAATCTCTCGAATGGAGGTCAACCCACCCTTCCACTGAGCCACAGTCGCCCCCAAGTCACTATGTCTAATGTAAAAGGTGTAGAGAATCTGCACCTGACTGCACCGATTTGATTTCCGGATAGTTGTTTTGGTTTTATATCCCCCCCAATTTTTTTTGCGGTCACTGTCATCACTCTCATGATTTAAGCTGTTTTCAGCAAGACAGCTCTGATAAACTCATTACACACTACCAGCGGAACAGACAGAGTTAACAACTAGCATTTAGCAGTTGTTGGAGACAAAGCCGGAGCTTAAAAAGGAGATTAAACATTACCGGCGTCCGCTGTTCTTGGAGTTTCTGGCCGTATTCTCAGATAAATTGGCATCACTACAGCAGTTGCCTTATAAATATCACCGCGGATGGAAAAGCATCTAAACATATGCCGTGAATTACATTAACATACAGTTTAATTCCCGCTCCACTCGTTTTTCTTCTGAATGACATATGTGCAGAGTTTGACATGAGAAAGCTGTTTTACATGAATCTGCTGAAAGTGGGAAGTTTCTCTGTGTTACAAGCGTGTTTGGGTTTGTGTGTAATCACAACTAGTTTGGAAGTCAATCCTGGTCCATTCCTTGAAGCGAGCAGTTCAGATACACAGAGAATAGTAGGAAAGTAGGAAACATTGTGTGTCCAGCAGGAACGTTTTTAGAAAGAAACTACATTTGCATATTCCTAGATTTGGGTATTTTTAATGAGGTAGAAGGAGTAAATTACTTTTAAAAAGATTTACACATTTTTAATGACATTTAATTTAATTTATATTTTCATACAAAGACATAACAGACACACATTATTGTTCCGAGCAGACTTTTATTTACGTCTTAATAATTGTCTGGAGGGGATCTTGAAGAAAGTCTATCAGCAGGTGGGGTTTTTAAACATTGTATTATTACAAACTTCAATTATAAATGTCAATGAGATTTTGAATGAGGTTTTCATCCGTACTTACTAAGTTCTGGTTTCACATTTTGGCTCCCTACACAGGCCACCCTCAGCCAAAAAAACTATCTTAAAGGTCAATTGTGCAGGCAGCTTATAATGACCAATATTAATGTTTTTTGTTAGGTGGCCTCTAGATGCTGTAGTAATTATTGCAGGGGTAAACAAGGAAGTAAGTTTATGTAGTAAAAAATAAGGAGGGAGGATGGGATGACGAATGGGTCAAACAAACACAGGACTTCCACACAGGAGACTGGAGTTCTGCTGGTCCTGTCTTTTGAGTTAACCAGCTTCCGTCTGTGATGTGTTTCTGTGTGTGACACATATAAGGCAAATCCATAATCTTTTTCTAACTTTAACCAAGTTTCGTTGTTGCCTTAACCTGACCATGTAGCTCTGTTGTCTCTGTTAATCACACTTACATGTAATAAGGAACAGTGGAGACACTGTATCCTGAGAAATTGTCACTTTGTCACTTTATATCATCACTACATCACCTTATTTAGTTGTATTGTGACTTAGTTCAGTAAGAAAGGCTGCTACACTTGACTGTACTTTACTGTAACTAACTTACTTCAGTAAGAAAGGCTGCTACACTTGACTGTACTTTACTGTAACTAACTTACTTCAGTAAGAAAGGCTGCTACACTTGACTGTACTTTACTGTAACTAACTTACTTCAGTAAGAAAGGCTGCTACACTTGACTGTACTTTACTGTAACCTAGTTGTGTAGGAAATGCTGCTACATTTTTAACACTGTTATCACTTATCGCTCCTTATCACTTATTTAGTTTGTACTTATCTCTTTTCAATATACTGCTAAACTGCACGGTGCGTATTGTTGTATATTGTATAAACCTACGTTTAACCACAATGTCTGTTGCACTCTGTCACACTTGTATGTTTTATACTTTATTTGATTTGATTTATGTTTTTATGCTTATTGTCACTCTGATCCTTTCCCATCTTTGTATTGAAACTGTTGCACAATAATTTCCCTCGGGATAAACAAAGCTTCTTGAATCTTGAATGGTCATGTGATCAAAGCAGTCACACATGTTTCAAACTGCCACTGTGCGTCTGTTTCACAGAATTATTAAATAGAAAAGTCTTATACGTCATTAATGAAGTCATCTGCAATCACTCTACTCGGTCATTACTCGTTCGATAATACGTTAATGTTCTGTTTGCAGATTGTTTTGGTCGCTCCAAAGTGGCCAAAAAGTCAAGTATTTCAACGACCTGCACATGTTTATTCATGCCCGGTGTCAAAAGGTTAGCACCAGTGATGGGAAAGTTGCAGTTTCTAACAGGAAATGGGGTTTTAAATGAGGAAAAACACAAATCTTTGAAGTCATATTTTTAGGGGTTCAGAATTGTTAATTCCTTCTGAAACAGGAAGCAAAATGTCATAGATTTTGATTTCCCTTTTGGAGTTATGACTGGTAATTTTTGTTCAGCCAAATCCTAATATTCTTCTACTTTGTGCCAAGTGCCTACTCTTCTATATCACACCATAATCTCAAATGCAGTAGCTACTGTGTGGGAGCACCACAACATAAAAAAGCACACTCCATTAAAAGAACTAAATACATATGAAATCAAAAGAAAAATCGAATCTACTGGTTATGAAATATACTGCATGTCCGTTTTATCTGCAACAACCTGCTCATCTCCTCCCTGCAGCATCTAATAACACTGTTTAAACAGAATTCATGACTTGAAATGTCAAGGCTGCTGGTTAACACTTATCTAATACGTCTGTGTGGTTGCTGTTAGCAATGGGTATGACATCAAACTGTTTTTTCTCCCCCGCTACCTTGGCACATTGTGCTGGAAGACAGAGGAACATCAGGAAATGTAATAAACTAGTCCCTAATGGCTCCACGGGGCTAATAAGCAACATGCTACATTGAGTCTGAGGGCCAGAGTTAATTCTGGGGTTTTTAACACGTTTAATGGAGCTCTCATTAAAAGGAAGGGTAAGAGGAGCTAAAGACACATTTAAGATCAAAGGTAACATCATTAAAACTGTGGGCATCAAACCTGAGATCTTGTTTTTATAATGAGAGTCATAGCAATCATTATTTTGACTTGTATCCATTTCTGTAGCTCTAGTATATTTTTTGTTAATAAACCCATATTCATTCTCAGTTTTTACTCCTGCTTTTCACTTCTGTGTTTTTCCTGTTTCACCTTCTGTTAGTTTTGGTTATTACTCCCAAAGGCTTTCTTTTTCTCATTTAAGAGAAGACTTAGTGATCTAGGCCCGTTTGGGGAGGCTTCCACGGCGGGTTGTTAAGGATAGATGCATTGGTATGAAGTGACGCCCAAGAGCTGACAGCATCTGAGGTCATCAATATCACAGCAGGTCTTTTCTTTTCAAACATGTTCCCGTTCGGACAGTCCAAACAACCCCAGAGAGTCATAGCAGAACCATCAGACCATGTCAGAACATCTTTAGGAGAGTGCAACTCACAGAGATAAAGTGCATACAGCTGTGATCAGCCGTCCCCCCGGTGGCCGCAGGGTCACGGATTCACAGGATGAGCACCTCTGACGGAAACATCGCACAAGTCAAGGACTTGGCTGTGCCTAGCGGGGCGAGACGTACAATGATGAAAATTCCTAAGAGTTTTTGACATCGAGCATTTGTTAGTCTCCGCAAACGGGGATCAAACTATGGATTGTGTTGTCCCGGTTGCCTTGAAAAATAGAATATCTGCAAGAAGCCTCATAAAGCATCAAAACAAATAACAGGAATTCCTAAAGCAGCACTGCAGGGCAGACAGAGCAGCAACTGCATCTTTGGTCCAATCTGATAAGCCTCTATCAGGAGAATGCAAGCGTTTCTATACCTTAATTTAAGTAGAGATGAGAGTCGTCCTCTATTGATCTGTCAGCAATCCAAGTGTCACGGTGCACGAGGGAAGGTGTGCTGAACCTGCACTAGTGATTAAATCCATTTATACATTTGTGCTTATGGCGCACGTATGTCTTTTTCCACATTTCCAATAACCTTGGGCTTTTCTTTTTCTCCAAGCTGCCTGCACTTCCTCATCTCCTGTTAAAAAAAGCATCTTTCAGAATAAAAGGTAAAATAGATAAATGAACAAAGGATTGGTTAAATAATAATATGTACTTCTGTTCCTCTTGGTGCACACTCACACATGTGTTTGAAGTTAAATCTGCGCGGATCCTTCCTGGGAATTATGTGACGTCAGCACATTCAATGACCAATAAAGATTAAGGGGTAAGGTATCCCGCCTTAACAGGTGCAACAGAAAGATGAGGGAGATGTCAATCAAGCACAGTCGGTACACGTCCACACAATTCAAAGTTTGAACTTGAGTCTTTGGGAGTTTGAACTTGATAAGTCGACTCATGAGGACGCTGCACGCTCAATTTGCAATTGGGACGACATTGGTTTTGCTGACAGCTCAGCGAGGCTCTGGTCACTGTCTACACTGAGGGAAATATCCACTCTATAGTCAACAAACAAGCTTTAAAATAAATATTAGATTTTTGGGGGGAGCTTTAAACTGTGTTGTTTATGAGATACGTGAGATAAGTCTTTTATCTTGACTTTATCTTTGACCAAAGCAACTTAACACCACCAGACCAAATTGCAAATACTTGTTAGTCTTTTTAGTTTTTGATTTCCAAGAGGCGTCTTCCACCTCCGTAGACCCAAAATGCCTCTGGAAAGATGTCCAGCTCATAGCCTCCACCGTGGCTGCTGGTACATGAAAAAATGCATGTTGGGATACTTATCAACCCCAGGCTGACACAAGCCATCTCTCCATAAACGTCTGTATTATGAAACGCCAGTTAGACACAGCAGAGCTCTCAGAAAAACGTTTCCTCATCTTAATTAAAACGAGGAAGTCTCTCTTGATTCTTTAATGATAATAAGTCCGACATGGCATCAGTGCAGGGTCAGATCTAATGAGGCACAATAAGTGACAGTACCTTTGTGGGTAAACCATAGGGAATTAAATATTGGCCACTTTGAGCTCCCATAGAGGTTGAGCTGGGTATCAGTATTTCTCCCTGTGGTATTCCCATTGAGACTTATGTACTGCGTGTAGGTGAAAGACTGTAAAAAGTGAATTTAAATGTAGTCTTAGTAATTTCGTTTTCAATTAAATGATAGAACTTAATGATCAAGAAGAGCCTTTATTTACAACATGGCCAATTCTTCTTTCTTTTCTTTAGCATCATCGCGTTGAATCTCTCCTTCACACGGATCCACACACACCCACGTGCACACATGTGTATAACGACATGATGCAACTCAAAGAAAGGTGTTGCTCTATAATGAGGTGTGCATGGGTCATCATAGTAGACATGAACCCAGTTTGTTTCCCACAATCATTATTGCCTTTTCTCTCTGCCCTTCTTAGGTTATCTCTATGTTATCTGATCATACTGGAAGGTGTAAAGATACATCTACGCACACTCACGCATCAAAGAACATCAAAGTTTCAGTTAGCTTTTTTGGAATATTCAAGTCACACACACACACACACACACACACACACACACACACACACACACACACACACACACACACACACACACACACACACACACACACACACACACACACACACACACACACACACACACACGCACACACACGCACACACACACACACACACACACACATGGAAACACACATCTTTGACAAACACACTGATTCCTTTAGGACAGCAAATGGAGCCACTTTATATCCATTTAAAAGCCAAATTACAACGTAATCATAGTTATTAAGCTTATGATTCTTCTGAAAAGTGACTTAAAACCAAGATGCCACCACTCTTACTCGGGAAGAATTGATAATAGCTACATAAAATACATGTATAAAGCCTCAATAAAAAATAAATTGTGGGCAGCAAATCCATCATTAATTTCAGCTTTTAAGAAGTGATTACAGGTCACTGATGTGCCTGAAGCCATCGGCAGAGAATGACAGAATCCCTCCTTTCTCTCCTTCCTGGTTTTAAACAAGACTTTTGGCCCTATTTAGATGATATATGGCGCATGGTCCAAAGTGCACGGCGCAAGTTAATTTAAGGCGTGTGCAACTCCACTTTTGCTAGTTAGACGGTGCATATTCTGGGCGTAGGGACAAAGGGGTTGTGTTTAGTCTTGTCGTTAATCAAGGTTGTGTTTTGGGTGTGACATGAATAGAAAGCATCAGACTGATATTCACCCATTCCCTTTAAATGCTTATTATGCTCATTTTTAATGCAAATTCCATTCGACTGAATATGAGCAAATGCACAGATAACCTATAGAAAGATGTTGCTTTTTAAATAATGTACTGTATGGATGTATTGGATGTAGTATGGCCATAATAGTTGAAACAGTTTGCCCAAAACACAAATCTCAACCCCAGGAAATCTCTAAATCTTCAGGCTTCATCGTCTGGGAACCCCAAATGCCTGCTCACATTTCTTTCTCACTGAAGGCAGCTGCGTCCATCGTGTCCGGTCTGAACGCAGCTTCAAATTGGGTACCTTTCAAGCCACAGTGGATCAAGGAGAAGCCATAAGTGCCAAAACGCTCAGTGTCAAATTCCACCTGACACAACTGCCAAAAAGGCAGCAGGTGCATAAAATAAGACAGAGGTGCGTAGAAAGTGAGAAAGAAACAGGTTGAAAAGCTCCTGTCTGACAAAGAATCAACAATCTACAATATTGTGTTTTTGGTAACTGCTGTATCATACTGCTTTGCTGGAGTTTCAGCATAACATTTCCTATTGATGTAATTATTATTTTAATGTGAGAGTTATAGAATCTTACAGAGATTAAATCAGGATTCAGAACATTAGTCCAAAGCTAAGGAGCTGCCAATATGCTAGAGCCCTGTCCAGAGCACCATAATAGTTCTCATTAAAGAAGGACAAAAACATATATAAGTCGCACTAGAGTATAAGTTGCATTTTTGGGGGAAATGTATTTGATAAAATCCAACACTAAGAAACGACATTTCATCTTGAAAGGCAATTTAAAATGAAACTAGAATAGAGAACAACAGGCTGAATAAGTGTACGTTATATGACGCATCAACAACGAGCTGAGAACGTGCCTGGTATGTTAACGTAACATATTACGGTAAGAGTCATTCACAGAACTATAACATATAGAACATGCTCTACGTTTACCAAACACTCTGTCACTAATCACACAGAACTATAACATATAGAACATGCTCTACGTTTACCAAACACTCTGTCACTAATCACACAGAACTATAACATATAGAACATGCTCTACGTTAACCAAACACTGTCACTAATCACACAGAACTATAACATATAGAACATGCTCTACGTTTACCAAACACTCTGTCACTGATCCCACAGAACTATAACATATAGAACATGCTCTACGTTTACCAAACACTCTGTCACTAATCACACAGAACTATAACATATAGAACATGCTCTACGTTAACCAAACACTGTCACTAATCACACAGAACTATAACATATAGAACATGCTCTACGTTTACCAAACACTCTGTCACTAATCACACAGAACTATAACATATAGGACATGCTCTACGTTTACCAAACACTCTGTCACTGCTAATCACTGAATCCACTGAACTCTTCTTCCTCGGTGTCACTTCTGAACAACTCTGCCAACTCAACGGTACGGAAGTAGCAGCTAGCATTTTTTTTTCACAATGCACTTCTGCCATGACCCGCCCCGAATCTTGATTGGTTGACGTGTGTGTGTGACGATTGCTGATATACGCCTAGTCTCTAAGGTGACTGAGATCAATAATAGCCCGGGCTATTATTTGATATTTTACGGTAATGTGTTAATAATTTCACACATAAGTCGCTCCAGACTATAAAATGCACCCCCGGCCAAACTATGAAAAAAACTGCGATTTATAATCCGAAAAATAAATATAAATATACAATTTCACTCACCAATTCTACAAAAAGCCTTCCAAAAAACTGTGTCCCTCTTACTGAACTATGGTTGAAGCTGTGGCTGAAAATGCATTTAAACCCAAAGAACAGGCCCTGTTGTGTTACATTGTCCCGGGAAGAATTGTCCCATAACCCAGAAATGCTCAGCAGAGAGAATTGCCCGGTTTTAACAAGGCCGGTAGACACAGCAAACCTACATTTGTCATTTCCAGCATTTCTTTAAAAACTACATTTAATAAGGAGGCAGCAAATCCTCGTATAAGTCTAACAAGGTGGATGCCATTTAATGTGAGCCACTTGACAGCAGCTGTGAGAGAAAACATTCTGACAGAAGGTGAGCGGTTGACAGTTTGTTAAAATTTAACAAGGATGGCAGACTGAGGATCCGTCCTCGTTCATTGATCTGTCTCCATTCATCCACACACGTCATCTCACTCGCCACTGATCAAATTTGGACGGCCCTGAGGGAATGATGCATGTCACTACCGCCCAGGATTTCCAAAAATTGCACAGCCCAGGAAGCAAGCCTCAGGTACAGGTCCAACCAAGTGGTCCCTCATGGTCCAGGGGAGGGTGTATTTGTTCTCGGCTTGTTTGTTTTTTTCTCTAGTCTTGAAAGGAGAAGTTGCAACATCCTGCAAAATACATACTCTTCTTCTGAGAATGAGTCATGTTTCTGTAAACAAGGCTAAAGGTCTGTCTTTTATTATGTTTCCATATAACTGATCTGCATTCTTAATTATATTCCTGGAATACATTGGTTTTGATATATTACAAATATATTTATAATAAAAAGTCAATGTTTAAAGTCCAGGAACTGAGGCCATCACACAGGAAACCACTGTTCCTACACAATAAACACACCCGGGCTTTAAACCGTAAACCCATCCGCGGTGATGCTGAGAGCATGTTCTCCTAAGAGCGCCAAACTCTGCATAAGGAGGAGGTAGAGGTGGTCGGGCTGGTGGAGGGATCACCAGCAGTTCATGTCCAGTTCATGTCCTGAACGTCACTGTAGTTATGTTGTAAACAAACTTATTTTAAACCCACCATCAATCTTTTCCTAACCCTAACCAAGTGGGTTTGTTCACTAAACTAAACCTAACCACATAGTTTTCCTTCAAGTCACAACATCATTTCTCAAGGTGAATCGGTGGCTCTTCGATGCTGCAGCTAAGTGTTGATCTCAGCTCCGATACACAGTAACAATCTCTAGTTTAAGGGGGAGTAGAGTGCTTGGACTATTTCTTGGCGAACAGCCCAGCACAGTGACCGTTTTCCTCAAGGGGGAAAAGCTAGCCTGTCTACGAGGTACACTGCAGAGAGTCAGCTTTAGAGTTGATAGTAGGTGTGCTTTTGAACTTCGGACAGAGCCAGGCAAGTAGTCTTTATGCTAAGCCGGGCTTAACAAATCCTGACTGCTTAGCACACAGACACGATGCATCATCTCATCTCACTCTCGGAAACAAAGCAAATAGGCCTATTTCTCAAAATGTTTATCCCTTTAAAGTGGCAGTCTGGGATTTCTATTTTTATTATTATTTCAACAGATCATGTTGGGCACAAGTGCTCACTGCTCATGAACATGATCTATTCAGACAGTGCATTTTAGCTCCACAGAAGCTTCACTCCAGGAGCCCTTTGTCCCTAAGAGAGAGTAATGACAACAGGCAGATAAAGAGAAGTCACCACATTAAACAGCATTAAGCCACTCAGTACTAGATGCATTACCAAGAGAGAAAGAGGGAATGAAGAAAGGGATGAGAGGGGAGAGAAAATGACAGTGAGGCCCGGAGAAAAGAGCAAGGCAATGATAAATCACAGGACTAATCCAGGCCACTACAGAGGGATTAATTCGTTCTCTCGCTGCGCGTTCGCCTGCTCCGTCAGACGGCAGAGGTTAAGCAGACCGCTCTCTCCCTGTCCCGTTTTTACTTCTTTTCTCTCATCCCCTCAACCACTGTCTCTCCTTTTCTCATCCATCTAATGGCATTAGAGAGGTGGAAGTCTTTAATCAGAGGAGCAATGTAGTGAGAAAGGCCTCTGCAGAGCATCACACACACACAGACACACACACACACACACACACACACACACACACACACACACACACACACACACACACACACACACACACACACACACACACACACACACACAGATACACACACACACTCAGGCACGAGTATTGAGCAGATGGAGTGTCGCGCTAATAGATGTCAGTGTTTCTGATAATCTGATGGAGGGAAGCGATAAGAGAAAGAGTCATTGATTTCCCTTGTGGCTGGTGTGTTTAAGTGTGTGTGCATGTGTGTTGCTTATTTCTGCGTCTCATTTGAAATGGACGGTACTATACGTTGTCTTGGGGGGAAAAAACAATTTTCATTGGTCTCGAAATGAAAAAACAAAAACATGAAGCATACACTCAAGTGACGGTGGCCTTAAAACAACACCTGCATATTACCTAATCTTGAGGTCTCGTCTTGTAGAGTGATTTAAATGGAGTCTTTTCTATTAAGTCAAGTTTACATTGTGTTAACGTTTACATAATCTGGCCTTGGTTGACTGGGAACAGTGAAATCACTTAAAAGGAGTCCAATGAGTCGAAAAATTTAGGTGAACAATAAAATTATGTAAAAAAATATTGTTAATTTATAATTAACATTAGCATTCATCACACTTTACAGACCAACTTCCAAGATTAGCTGCTGCTTTGGTTGTTTTTTTCCTGTGCAGTAAGAAATTATTACAAACATTTTGGGTTTTACTGCCAGTCGAAACAGATAATCTGGCTCAAAGGTTTGCCTGCTTAAAAACTGTCTGATCAGTTTCTTTTCCCATCTAATTTAATAATTCGGGATGCAGCGATACGTATACTGATATCATCGCTGACTCAAGTAGCTGGATGTTGTATCTGTGACAAGGGGGCTGATCTATTCAGTTTTATTTATTTACCAGTTATTCCACGGCCCCTTCCCTACGTTCTACCCCTAAATCCGGTCCTTGCTCGGACCACACCCATCTTTGACATCAGCCTTCATTTCGATCTCAACTACACACGTGTGAAGTATCAGGATTCATTCTTGCACGGTTGTGACCCTATGGCGATGACAGAATCGGGTGGCGGACAAAGAGAAGAGTCTTATAAACACATGGCAAAGTGCTCATAACCACCTCAGTGGGTGTTCACGCTACAGTGGTAGATACTCACCTAACCAAAATACAAGCCGGTGTCAACACACAGACAGTTATTTCAACATATCAGTTATGACCTCATAAGTAATGAGATAAGACCCAACCCTGTCTTTTAACCTAATTCTAACCATAAGACTTCATAGCTTACACTAGCCAGCTGCTAAATTAAGTGTCAACACTTGCATAGTATGCCAAATTCGTTTGGTATATGATGATCTACCCGCAATAGTAGGTGTGTCCAGGACCACATTTTGTCATGACGACACAGACACACACAAGGTGGCTGTTAATAAACCAGAAATTATATATAGGCCTATACGTTCTTGGTGTCATGTCATTAAGACAGCTATGTGAATGAAGTAGAAAGAGAAACAGCCCTATCAACACATATGATAGCACTATAGTAAATTACACACACACACACACACACACAAGCACACACACCAAAGAATCTTGTCTCAACAATATATGATGCAGGGACACCTGTGTATGCGGAGCTGTGTCTCTAGTCTACACACATTCTGCACTCTTACATTGCACAGAGAAGTTACACACTGAAATCGTCACATCTTTTACACACATTCTCTTGAAGCTGCAGATAAGAGAGATTTTTGCCACAACCTTCCCCTTGTGAACGGGTAATGACAGGCGTGGGTGTTTACCTCGGCACACGAAAGGTTCAAGCAGACACCAGAATGCACCTCTTTCTCTTTCTGTATTCTCCGTACAACCCCCACCGCAGCCCTCCTGCATCCCCTCGCTTTACGCTCCCCCCTTCCCCTCGCTGCAGTGGTAATTGGGTATGACACGGGATCAACAGGGAGAGAGCGAGCGCGCATTTGAATGCGTCGAATGTCGTCTTCCTCACTTCTCTTTTCTAACCTGCTGCCTTCCAGCTCCCAGCCCTCGCTCACTGCTGTTACCGTAGCAACATCTGCGTGACCGCATCCTCTACCCTCCCTCCTCCACCCCTGTGTCATTTCTTTTATTAAGATTGGCCGCTATTGCCCAAATGTGTGTGTGGAACAGCTCAATAGTGAGGTGCGTGGCAGCAGAGCGTTGCCAGCCTAACTCCCAGCCAATTACTACAGCCTCGAAACAGAATTGAAAGCTACAACTTAAGAGGAATTACCCCGAGCAGAAAAAAATGTAGCCACTTGAGTCAAACTTGTTACATTAAGTCAATCAAGTACATTACTGCACACCTGGGTAGACCTCACTGTTGCTCAAAAGCGATATAGCTGCTGCAGGAGTCACTACAGACGCCAAAAGCCACCAAAAAAAGGTGAAATACAATATTTTAAGATAGCCTTTGTAGTTCCCACGGGCTAAAAGGCTGTGGTTGAAAACTTGCATCTGTTTCTATGAATCTTTGATTTAAATATGAATTTTAAGACGGATCCACTTCTTTGAATGGCCTCTGGTTCAAATATCACTGTCAAGCCATATGTTGCATTGGTGTGTGTTTGCATTTGGTGTCAAATACTCTGATTTGATCTCCTTTTCTGTTGGCGGATCACACTGAGCTGGTAAAACCGTTGCTCACGACACCTTAAATTCGTTTCTCCTTAGCTGAGGGAGCTACGTAAGGGTGTTGAACAGAAAGCCTTAAAATGTTTCCTAAGGACAGTGTGAGCACGCTACACTGTCCTTTTGGCCGCGGCCAAAACCGGTTTTTCAGCTAAAGTCTAGTACCTTTAAGTAGTGTGAGCGCACCCTCTCCGCGCTCAACTGGGGCCAGCTGGGCCGCCACGGCCCGCTTGAAATAGGTGGGCTTTAGCGGAGCCGTTTGCACATGTACGAGCACGAGCGTGCGCACGTGCACGCGCACGAGCACGAGCCCTACGGCAGTAGCGTTATGTCCGCCTGTTCGGACATGTAAATAGAAGGACGGACCATGCGCGGACATTTAACAACAACAACAATGGTGGTGAAAGGTTCACGTTGGTGTGGTGCGGAGGTGGAGTGTTTACTGCAGATTTGGTCGGATGAAAATATTCAAAAACAGTCGACAAGACGCACAAAAACTCCGAGGTCTGTGGAAAGATTTGTAAACAAAGCCACACACACGCGATCAATGCGTGTGACGTGTTACGGCTTGAAGGCGTATGGACAGCAAGAAGTATTGGCCGAGGCCCTGGTAGTGTGAGTACAAACGGGGCTGGGGCGCGGGGGGGAGAGGGAGGGGGGACAAGTACCCTAAAGTCCGGGTCTCGGTCCGGGAGGATAGTGTGATCATTAGTTACGGAAAAATGTTAAGATATTGAAAAACATTTTACAGCAGTAAAATTCTACAGTTTCCATGGAGACTGTTTGTTTGCTTGCACTAGGGCTTGTGATACCATGGGTAAAGCCAGACTACTGTGCAACAAGGTTGGTTATTTTATCTTCATGATCTCAATCTACGTGGACATTGTTTGAAAGCGGATGATTTCACCTTCATATTGCACAAGAACCCAAATAGTTTCTGTCTAAGCTCGACCTGGGTCCGAACCCCGGCCGACGTCTTGGGCCCAAGCCCGATTAAAAACCTGAAATCCACTGCTTTTTTCTATCCATGCATGTCAGTTGAATGAAAAGGACATTTTAAAGAAATTGTAGCCCACCCTGGCCTATCTCGTAGTCCAACCTATCAGGGTGCATACTTTTGGGAAGGCAGCAACGTTAAAGAAATGCACTGCTATGTCACCACCCTCTTGTTTTGACAGGCGCTTTACCACAGTCTCATCAGAGGGGTAAAGGGTGGGCGTTTGAAAGTCAGTGAATGGCGCAGCACACCATTGTCCTGTGGACAGGAAGTGCCTTACCTGTAATTGACTTGAAAGATCACATAGCATAACACCACAGAGCAATCATTTATTGCAAAGGGAAGAGCACAGCTGCAGAAGGAACAGAGGCCCAACTCTAGACGGTCAGACACTTCATGAATTGACTGCCGGTCAAATGTGTAAAATCATATGCATCGGGTTCTCCCAGTCACGCAACACTCATCTTGGGATTAGAGTCTTTCCTTACTTTGGTTGCTAAGGTCTTCTTTGCAACAGTTGTACTAAATTGAGCGTAAGACCAAGATATTGAGAAAACCTTAAATACTTGAGTGAACTTTTTTAGGAAACCTTAAAGAGAAGATTTAAGACGTTTTGTGCCATTAACTGTATTTAAAGGAAACCTTTGCTGGGACTTGTGTTCTGTGCTGGTTTTAATGTACTGTATGCTTTTTAATATTCATATGAATGATCCCTCCCATCAATTTTGCCTCTGGCTTTGAAATTTGACTTCATACCCCATTGAACCATAGCCAAATATTGAGCTTGTCTTCTACATGTGCCCATTTAGTCACAATGGGGATCCTGTCTCCTTGTATTTTCGCTGACAAGGATCAGGATCTGTGCCCGTTATCCCACAGACGATTTTATTCAAATGTTTAACAGTGTTTGTTTATCTGCACTTGATTGCTTCTTTTAAGATGTTTGTAAAGAAAGGTTGTGACACCCCCTGTTTGACAGAAATGTGTAGTAGAGCTGGGTCTGGTCTGATCAAGTCCGTAGGAAGAGCAAGAGGCTGTGCAGTGATTCTGGCCAAGGTCAAACTTACCATTAAATATGCTGCAGCCCGGACACTTTTTCTCATGCATAAACATTAGAAAAGAAATATCTGGAAAACAATTAAGAATATTTCACACACATTCTGACATTTCTATGCGTATAACAACAATTTAAAGACACTTCAGATTTCAGTGGGGGTTGGTGTGATTACAACCATGGCGGTCACAGCAAGTACGGAAGTCTTGGGATTTAGGAGGCAGCAAACCATCTTGGAGCAGCTACTTTGTCAGTTATACAACAGATGCAGTTTTCTATCGTACCATTAGAGACCACTTACTGATTTCATGATACACACGGCATAAGAACCTTTCCATACATCGGCAGGACACAGTAAAGGAGTTGGTTACATTGGTGAGGAATTGGAGATGCGCAGTCTGTTGCCTTCCAGCTCTTTATCTTACATCTCTCTTTGGATGTTCCTGACTGTTCCACTGGTTCGCAGAAAGAAATAATGATAATAACAAAATGCACCATCAGCACAGACTACAGTGAAATGCACTCTATGTTTCATCACTTGAAAGCTTTTAATGTGCAGTTTTAGTTTGAAGCAAATCAGCTCTGATACGAAAGTAAAAGCGATCATTCCAGGGTGAGGTCAATATCAATGACATACAATTACTTCATAAAACAGTAATGCTGGATACATGCATGCATCGAGTCCTGTGAATCCCTGGTGAAGGCAATTTGAATCCAGCGCAGGAATGGCAAACTTCAACACTAGCAATGAAATCAATGAGAGAAGTGATTACCGGCCACGACAGCAATGTTGGTATTGTTTTCACCCTGTGAGTGAGTGTGTGTGTGTGTGAGTGTGAGTGTAAGTGTGTGAGTGTCATCGTTGCAAAATGTGGTGCTGGAGACTCACCTACTTTTCAGCATATGGGCACGTTGATAAACTTTAACTGGGGTGAACGGGATGCCATCTTAATACAGTATATCCATGGAATGGACGTGTACGGGTTTGCAAAAAAAAAAAAAACTTGCCAAGAAACATACAGTGCTGTGAATTGAACCATGAATTCTGCTCTCTACCAGAATGTCCGGCCATCAGTTTGAGACCTTAAGCTCAAGCACACTTGGGTTATGCAGCAGGACAATGACCCGAAGCACACCAGCAAGTTCACCTCTGAATGGCAAAAAAAAATAACCCAAAATGAAGGTTTTGGAGTGGCTTAGTCAAAGTCCTTACATCGGATTGAGATGGTGTGACTTGACCTTAAACAGACCGTTCATGCTCAAAAACACTCCAATGTGACTGAATTAAAAAAATTCTGTCACAAGTTTGCCACAAAATTTCTCCACAGCGATGTGGGAAAACTCATTACCAGCTATCACATCGCCAGTTGTTGGCGCCAAAGGTGGCGCAACCAATTATTAGGTTTAGGGGGCAATTACTTTTTCACACAGGGGTAGATGGTTTGGATAGCTTTTTTCTCTTATTAATGAAATCATCATTTAAAAACTGCATTGTATTGTATTGTAGGTTATCTTTGTCTGATATTAAAATGAGTTTGATGATCTGAAACATGCAAGTGTGACAAAAAAGCAAGAACAGAAGAAATCTGTGAGGGGGTAACTACTCTTTCACAGCACTGTATCCCGCAGAACTTATTAAAGGACATAATCACATGTTGTCATTGAGGTTTTACATTCTTATTAATAATAAGAATATTTCTTAGGTGCCTCTTCAATATCAGAGTGTAACATTTGTTTGTAGTTTCATTGTCATCGAACTTGGCTTCCAGTTGGCTTCTTGTATCTTGAGGAAACTCACCTCTGCATTTCTCAGTGAGGTCTCCATCATCGGCAACTCCCCTCCTTATTTAGCTGTTTCACATTGTGTCTAATCCTCACAGAGACATTTGACCTTGATCCCTCACAGCCCTTAAACTCACATCTAGAAATTATAGTTAATTTATTGAAAACGTTGCAGCTAACAGTTGCTGAATTGTTTTCAGTGTCACTATGCCTGTGAGTTGTTGTCAGTCTAGAGAACATCGAAATGGCAGTTAGTGAAGTGTCCAAATAAAATGTAAAGAAAGGACATTTCCACTGAAAACAACATAGCAGAATAGTCACAGCAACGTCCATTTTTATGTGCCCATATAAACCGACTTGCAGCGAGTCGTGAGGGAGAGGTTTTACTACAAAAGAACATTGCTGTTGTCCCGATGAGACAACTTTGTTTGGCTCTTTTTTTGTGACCGGCGTGGTGTGGAGTCATGACGGATTTAGCACACTAGCTAATTAGCCAGCTGTCCACTGGTTGGCTTGCTGGTTCTGCCGTGCTTTCATGCTGCATTGGTTACAGAAGACGAGCTGGGTCTAATGGTCCACTGACCTGCTGCTAACTCCAGCCCCTGCCGCTCCGAGAAACGTCTCCTGTGCTCATCTCCCAGTAAGCTGTGACACCCTTTCCTGCCCCACCATGGCTACTTAGAGAAATGGACATTTTGTTTTGTACTAGTCAAATGACCCTAGCAAACAGCTCAATGTCCTTTCTGTCCAATTCTATTTACATGGTTGTTCTCTTTAGTTAACAGTGTAAGGTTTCTTGTATCATTCACTATAGATCTGAAAAGCACATTGTTTCAGTCTGAAAGGTGATATTTGATGAAATTATGCATTTGTCTTTAGAAATCAATAAATCACTTTAGTTATAATGAGATGTACTCAGCTTTACAATGAAAAGACATTAAGAATTACATACATAAGCCAGCTGGGTAGATGGAAGGAAAAACTAAAGACTCAAACAAGAGCATCACAGGATATGAATGGTTTAATAAAATCATACAATACATCACAGGTCTGATGGATTTAAGTCATGGCCAGGTGTACCTGAGCTTATTCCTGTGTTGTTAAAAAAATACAAAACTATAACTCAAAAGCAATAAAACTCAATCAGCTTCTTTTTTTCCAGTCAGAGATCAAAACAAGGACGGTCCCTTTGCACCTGATTCATCTCAGACCTGAAGAGATTTTCTTATTTTTCCTCCTGACAGAGGAAGCAGAGTTTTGGACGTACACTGAATTTCACATTCAGATGGTGGAAGAATGACCCTGAATGGTTCTTTACAACCCAAATGTTAGAAATACTTTCTGCTGATCTGGTAACTGACAGAATTGAAAGTGTACCGACTCAGACCATGAATCTAATACACACAATCATTTATTTCTCAGAAGCGTCCCTGGAGAATGTAGCAGTGCAGAGTAATAGAGCAACTTTACTAGATGATACCGCAAATAAATAGCATTATAAGAACCTCTTAAAAACAAGGCATGCTTACAGCAAATCAACGCTCATAATTCAAAACAGGAAAGCGACGAATGCCGCTCTTAGTGCCAAAGTAAAAGCCTTCAACAGATAACTCTTTTACCCTTCTCCCATTCTTCATCCGTGGTTGACCAGCAGGTTCTAAGAGACAAAGAGAAAAAAAAAATCATTGAGAATTACTTTTGCCACACCCTCCGACCTTTGAGATGCTCTTAGGTGCAATGACTGTCCATGTTTTGTCCATGCTCTTCCAGCTTTCACTGACCAAAACAGAAAGGTCAGTGCTGCTAATAGTAGGAATTATCTCAGTAATGGAGTGAAGTTAATCTGTTGACCAATACTACTTAGCCCTACCTTGCTACTCCAGAGGCTTTTTCGTTTTGAAACAAATTGCACCTACAGGAGATAGACAAGATGAAAATTCCTCTCTTGATTACCCCAACTTATACCTGGTGTCCCTCTTTGTTGATGCAGTCTATGTTTGGTATTGGCTGTCTCTAACACAAAGTTCTGATTGCCAGACCTCTTTTACAGCCCAGTACATTTTGCTAGTTAATCAATTAAGTCTCATCTATAGGTTGGTTACATTATTTCGTTTTCTCATTGTTGAATATTTTTTAAGAGCAGCAAAGTTGGGTATTTGGACGAATTTGAACGCAGCCTATCACACAGCTCTTCTTATGTCTTTTCAAATCAATGCAATACCCACAAATGCATAGACTGTCTCGTAATGGAGAGGAGAGGAGAGGTAAGGGCAGTTAAGATTGTGAAAGCCCTTGAATTTCAGTACTTTTCATTTTTACAGTTTTATTTTGAAAGAGATTCAACCGTGGTAGATTTGTAGTAGAGCCCAACCAATACAGGATTATTGAGATCAATACAAATAATTGTTTGGAAAAAATCCAGGCAGCAATGTGTTCAAGATGTAATTAAATCTAGTGGTGATGTTGCAGATTGCAAACAACTGAAACTTTTCCCACGTTCCAAGCGTGCTGGAGAACTATCACTCTCAGTATCACTCTCTTCATCTAAGGGATTAGTCACACTGTCCATTCGTACAGTGCCCAAGCACGCTTCACGGCTGAAGTCTAGTTCGTTTGACCAGTGTGAGTACAACTGTTCCGCGACCACGCACGGCATGCTTGAGGGCCTTGGCCCGGGTGAGAGAGGTGGACTTTTGTAAAGCATGGATGCACATGTACGCCACAAGTGTGTGGACATATAAAAGGGGGGGCATTGATGACGGTACTGTTTTTATATTCATCTGTTCCCCAGGACGGACATTTAAATAAAGTTGCCAAACGGTTTGCTGTGGTTTGATGCGGAGGTGGAGTGTTTACTGCAGATTTGGTCGGACAAAACTAAATCCCCTAGGGGTGATGACATATGAGCAAAAAGCAGCCGCGGCCCAGATCAATTCAAGTAATATGAGTACAAGCGGGCCTGGGCCGTGGGGGAAGAGGAAGGGGGGGGGGGGGGGGAATCACCCTAAATCACAGGGCACGGTACAAATGGATAGTGTGAGCTGCCCTAAGAAGGATACAATGACCTCCGAGAGAGCTATAGCCTTCCAACTTGTACTTGAAAACAACTACATGCAATTGATCGAAGCAGTGTAACCTCCATTTTTCAACCAAAGATCAATGAGCTCCTTGAAACCCTAGCATCTCATTGTCCCTGAGAAAACCGGTCTGACACCATGAATCCAAGCTACCGTGTACGACCTAATCTTCAATACTGTGAGAAGCCTTCACCCTGATTGTGTGCTCTCCCACGAAATGGCAATGATCAATTAACACCTTGAAATCCTGGCAAACGATCCTGAGAGAGAAATGGCCTATCAGGCCAAGGCGATAACTAGCCAATTTGAATAAAGCTTTGCCACCATACAGACATAGTTCCTGTAACCTTGGAGTCAACCTATCAAAATAATCGAGAAAAGCTAGGTGATATATACCTATAGCACATTGTTAGTGTGATGGTGTCAACAGATCATATAGAATTATGTTCCATTTATAAAGTATAGAGAATAAGGATGCTCACATGCATTTAATGGTACGTGATTTGCCTCATATGAGGATTTCCAACAGAGACAATATCTAACAAGATGGCTCCTATAGCTATAATTATATTAGCTGATGACCACAGGAAGACCTGATCCTGTTTTTCAGATGTGGATGTGACACATTAACCTCAGTGTATTTATCAAAAAGCTGCACACGGCTGGAGTTGGCGTTTGGGTCCTTTTAGTGAGTGTTTACAAAGTGTTCCTCTCTTATTTCTGCATATTCCTTTTAGAAAAGATAATGAAAATGATTGGTGGAAACATGTCAACAGAGTGGGACTATTATTCCACTAGATTTATTAAGGTCACACAAATTTGTGTAGAACATTCTCAGGCGTAAAAAAAAACAAGCACAGGTGGGATTTAAACAAGCTACAAGAAAGGTTTAAGTGTAAAAAGAAATATGCATTTACCTTTATTCTAGAGACACTTTAAAAACATCACACAGAGTGAGCACACCGTGGTGTTATCCATAGGTATGGACTGTTGACTGTATGATGTGCTTTGGCAATGCTATGTCTCAATATGATCATGCCAATAAAGCCTCTTGACTGTATCAGTTACAACCTTACTGTGTTGCTAGAGAAGTCCTTCCAAACTACTTCCAAATTACGGGGAATTTTCAAATGTTAGCAACACACTAAATTAAGATTATGTGGAGGGTAACCATTACATGTTGTGACTAAGAGCATGTTAGCATGCTGACATTAGTAAGTACAGCCTCACAAAGCATGTCTGTAGACATTTGGTCTTGATATCTCACCCTTTGATCTATTGTATTTTCTGCCAATAAAGATTTCTTTGGTGAAAACAAAACATGGTTCAAACACTTGTGGCAATTTTGTTCATCTTATACTTTCTTTGATTAAGACAAACGTGTAATTCTGCATTAATGATTCCAGTAACAGTAAAGTTACATCGATTATTAGTCCATGGTTGTTTATTACAAAATAACATATTTTGTAAATTTTTAACTTTGGTGCCCAAGTCAGTAATCGATCAGGCTCAGCTCCACTTGGCTTCTAAGGCCGGACAGCAGCAGGGAGGAGGGTTCTGTCAGAATGACTACTGGAGCCAGCTGGTGAAGAAGCAGACGGCATGTATGTACTGCACAGTATGGGTGCATATATGTGTGTGTGTGTAGAGGGGGCATGGTATCTGTTTTAAGCATCACAGAGTTCACTCCAGCTGTGAAATTCAAACCATTAAAACCACAGAGAGACTCACAGAGCAGGGTGATCAATACGGAATCCCTCTTCAGTCCTCTCATCTCACCCCTCTGATTTCCTCTCCTCAGTTACCATTATCTCCCCATTCTTCTGCTCCACATTGTTATCTGTTCTCTTCCATGCCTCCCTCTTCCTGCACTACTCCGCACTTCACCGGGTAGTGGTAGGAGTTGACATATATTGGGATGTTCAGTGGCACAATGCATGTCCCATGTTCACACACCTTGTGGGAACTGTAGGGATGGGGGGTTGAGTCTTGGATCCTACAGTCCAATACAGTACAATGACTTAGAGTAAACCTGAGTACATATTCTCTCTCTCTTTTTCCTTAGAATTTGTTTAAATTGTTGTGAATGCAACTAATCACTTAAGAGAAAACAAGCAAGAGATGCTCTCAAACGATGTGTGTATATTCAGGAAGTGAGACCATTATAGACCACTCAAATGAGGCAGGGACGAGTAAACATGTGCTTCAATGCATACACAAACAGAAAGACTGAGGACAGGAGGTAGTGACCTTTGACCTTTGCAATCACAATTTGCTGCCTCAAACAACAACATTGCTGTAATGTAGATGTGGAACTACATGTCTCTATGAACCACTTGTGTCTTGCATGACACTGTACCTGCACCTTTCAAGATATAGAACTACATCTTTTCTTTGAAATAACTTACTGACTGACTAATGTGGAGAACAACAAATTAGCTTTCTAGAATTTAGAAATGAGTGATGCACTAAAAAAGACTAAGACTACACATAACCTGTATTGTGGTTTTTCCTCTATAAAACAGAGTCTTTATCATCTGCAATCTAATTACATACAATGTAAACCCCTTCAAAAGCATGCATGATGTAAAAATGGTCTTTGTGGCAAAAATGGGAAGATAAGTAATTTTCAAGCTCCAGAATTGAACCTCACCGTTTAAGCCAACATGAACGAGAAGTACTTAAAATGTTCGGTAAAGTGGAAGTTTAAACATCTAGAATTCTCCATGACGACTGGACAAATTATGATGTGGTTGAAAACTCTGAACATCAAGAAAACACACCTTTTGGTCAGACTGTTTTTTTTTTCAATCTATTCAATTCAATTTTGTGCCAAATCATAACAAAAGTTATCTCAGGACACTTTACAAACTAGGTAAAGACCACTGAGGAGAGAAATTTAGCTCCACCTGCTGCATTGGTATAATTGTGTTTGCCTTGGCAAATTATTTTGCCTGGTTAAATGATAAGGCTGGTGTACATTCTTCATGCTCTCAATGAATCTTATAAAAACCACCAAAGCAGCAATGTGTTAGTAAAGTGCACCGTAATATATGAACCTTACTGTATATCAAGTGTACGCTTGCAGAGAAGCAGTTGTTGGCAATGCATGTTGCAGAGATTAAATGCCATTTGTTGAAGAGGGTAAAACGATGTTGACGGAGGGGAATATGGGGGAGATTACTTACTGCAAGGATTGTCTCCAGCAACAAAAAATACAGGAACCAGGAGGGAAGCTAATGACTACAATTATTTTTTTAATTGATCAATTACTCCAAAACCCACAGATGTTCAATTTACGAACATGTGAAAGCAAACCTCACATCGGAGATGCAGGATATAGCATTGTGCTTTAGCGTAATAAGTGAGATAGTCTATGGATAAAGTTCACTATACTTGTTTAATGATGTACTGCTGACCGCAGAATGAACAGCAAAAGTAATTAGTACTCTGATACGGTCTGCAAAATGGTATCTGTTCACTTCTACTGTGTTAAAAAAAAAACTGGTAACACCTCAAAAACTAACCCACTAACAAACTAATGGATTTCCTACCTGTTGTTCTAATTGAACATCCATCCTGAGTGAAAGGAGCCATAGACACAGTCTTGCTGGGGTTAGACCACACTGCCTCTCAGATAACACATCGGTATCTGGGGCTTTACAACAAGCCTATTTTCATTTCATGTGGCCTGGCCAGCGCATCAGACAGACAGAATGAGGGGAGTGGAGAGGGAAGAAGAGGGACAGGGGCTGAACACGGTAGGAGAGAAAGAAAAAAACAAACGGAAAGTCAGGAGAGGTTGGAGAGCAGCAGAAGTCTGCCTGTTCTCTACTCTGCCTGACCCAGCCTGGGAGCCTTGACTCAATTGGAAATCCATTTGATCTGATGACTGACAGGCAATTGGGGCTACCAGGTGATAGGCTGAGGCTCTGTGGTTGATAGGCCTCCACTCCACTGCTGAGGGATGGAGGGATGGAGATGGAGAGGAATGTGGAGGAGAAAACTTATTACAAAGGTTGTCTCCACAAGTTCCTTTCAAGCTACCTAGATAATCAGCTTCCTCAACTTCCAAATAAACAAACGAATACTTTATTATCAATTGATCTGTTCATTCTTTTTTTTTTTTATGGATAAGTCCAAAACCCAAATATATTTACAAATATACAAAACACAGGAAAGAAAGAATTATCCTTTTTCAGAACTCTCAATCGCTTCCCTGGTGTGATGTGTGTGGACGTTGGATCGTCGGTCTTCAGAAAGTAACAGCAGTGGTCAGACACAGACGGAGTACACTGGCAGCTTTAAAGACATCTTCTTATTTTGCCTGGACCAAATAATAGCAACAGTACATCTATTAAACTAGAATTACCACCTTGTGGTTGTCTGAGTGATATGCCCATCAGTGTAGTTGATGTTTCCATCCACATTTGTCCAGAATGACATAATATATGTAGTGAAGATTTTGAAGGAATTACATTTTTTGGTGAACATGGATGCTTCACACACATCTTCAACCCAGCAGAACACATACAGTTACCACAGTTTCAAGATTATGGTCACCTATTCCGAACAAATATCTCCCTTTCTGTTCCTGAGTTATTGTATTGAATAAAAGCCTGAAAAGGGGTTTTTACAGAACATTATGATGTCACAGAGAAGTTCAGTTTTGACCTTTTGGATATGAAATGTCATCACTCCATAACTTATATCCTATTAGACATTTGTGTGAAATGTTGTCATTAGTGTAGGTATTCTTATAAAACATTATAGCTGTGACATACAATGATGCTCACACCTCAACAATCAGCTGTAGACATTTTCGTTGACCCAGTGCATCTGAAATCCGCTGATCACTTTTATCTATAGTGCCAAATGATAACAAACGTTACCTCAGGACACTTTCCATATAGAGTAGGTCAAACCAGACTGATTTGTTTATGATTTACAGAGTCCAAACAATTCCCCCATGAGCAACAAACACAAGTCACATCAGAATCAGTGACTTGGAAACAGTGGCAGTATCCGGTAACCTGACTATAGCCATATGACTTTCGTTCCGCCTTGACTCCCCAAGCTCCACTCAACCATTTGGGAACGCTCCATAGCAGAGGGATTTCAGGGTCCGTGAAAAGTTGTTGAGCCAATCAGGACCGCTGGGCGGAGTTTTATAGATGTTACGTAGCAGAGAAACGACTGTTATGATTCAGACAACAATGGCGGGTCGCATCGAGGAAGCAGGCGTCAACATCGATGCTGCTATTCCATATGTGTTGTCCAATGTAGCGAATATTTCTTTTTTAAAAGAACACCAGTTAACGGCTCTGAAGGCTTTTGTTGGTGAAAACGATGTCGGCTGTTCTGTTTGGCTTTTCCCTGTGTCGCTCTCATCAGCGTCACAGGTTGGTTTCGATGTGATTGTCTGAAGCAGCACAATGAAGTTATTTATCCAAACATATGCAAGGATTTTTTTATAAGGCCCAGCCTCCTTAAAATCGCTTTGCTATGGAGCGAGGGAAGCAAGGTGGAACGAAATTCATCTGGCGAGAGTCAGGTTAAGTATCCCGTACTTCACATCAAATTTTCTGAGAAATTTGAGTTAGTATGTGCTTGTTGTTATCAATTAAGAGGACATAATTGTATGTCAGAATACCTCGATATATGGTTCATCATAATACGATTCCTTTGGAAGACGATAAATGATCATATAGAATTATCAACCCAGACCTAGCGCTAGTAGCATGCTAACACACTGAATTAAAGTGTACATGGTAAAGGTTATACATGGAAAATGTCAAAGATTACACCTGCTTAGGGCAGGCCTGATAATCTTGTCACTGTGAGAATGCTAGTCTGCTGACATTAGCAGTTAGCTCTAATCACCACTGTGCCTAAGTGCAGCCTAGCATAGCAACTGTTACTCTTTCTCTTGTCATTTTACTGAAGTCCACTCTTCTTGAACAGCAGGAGAGTTGTGATGGACAGAAGTATACCTCACTGCTCTGGGAAGAAGTGTAACCTTAGCCTCTGGACATTGAAGACACTATAGAGCAGTGAGGGAAGTTAGTATAAACCGATAGGCCTAAAGCAAACACATGTATCAGATATAACCCTGAGGCTGACTGTAGGGCAAACCTTTGACACCCTCAATTGTAAGCACATGTCAAGATCTTACCATTTTACTGGACAAAAAACACTACAAATGTCAAGTTCATGAGTCATTTTCATACAATGCCAATACGCATCTACCTCTGGTACATTTGCTAGACAAAGCATTGTAAATAACTGTAAAAGCAATTTCAAAGTTTCACATGAAAGTGAACTTGTCAACACAGCTCTGGGAGCAAACAATAACACAATTGTATTTATTTATTTACAAAAAGGCCAGAGAAGAAAAAAAACAATCGATCTCTTTGGGAGTACAGGGTGTGAATAGGAGAGCAATCACAAAGGAGAGGCAGGCCTCAACTCATAAAGAGAAAGAGGGGGGGGGGGGGGGGGGGGGGGGGGGGTCGGATTGACTGACAACGGGACACAAAAGAGAGACTGGTACAAAGTGGACTGGTCCGATAACGTTGCGGCTGCAACGAAGGTACAAAAGCCAGTGAAAAACCCACCTAAAAGCCCTGCTGTTGTCCTCTCTTATCCCAGCTGGTGGTCTGGGTTCCACAAAACCTCTTGCTAATCATGCCAGAGAGGGGGCGATAAAATGCTGACCAGAATGTTGGTGTGCAATGTGCCTGGAAAAAAACACATCCGAGTGGCTCAATTTCTTATGCAGCCGAGGTGGTATTCAACGGAACACAATACAGGGCTGTGCCGAATTATTATCGGGACCCCCGTCAGAGAATGCAGAAAGAGGGAGAGATAGTAGGGGGTCTCGTGGCGCGAGCCGACAGGCGTGGTGGTGCTCAGAAAGGTCAGCGAGGTGTACAAAAGCTGTTGAAAATGCCTCCCTCAGGAAGCAATTGTAAGTACCCTCAACTCTACCCTCTCCCTCCATGTCTCCACACCATGACTCTCCCCTAGTTTGAAAGCTTTGAGGTTGTCTGAGAGCCACCAGGGGCCACAAGGCAGATAAAAGAGGAAACAGAGGCTCTAGATTTGGCTTGATGTGCTGTTCGATCGAACACTGCAGTGCAACAAAAGACAGGGAGAGGGAAATTCAGGAGTGGGAGGGAGTCAAATGGAAGAATTGAGGCAGAGATAGAGGTGGCAGACAGAGACTCAGCAGGTGTTATGTATCACAAAGAAAAAGAGAGTAAAGAGAAAGTTCCATGTGGATCACAACAGTGGCTGGAGAGTGGTGGAGGTACGCACACTAATTGTCAAAGACGGGCACATGCGTGGACATTAAAAGTTTCATTTCTTTGGAAAAAGAAGAGTAAGGTTGTGATCATTTACGCAGAAGTCTGAGGGAAAAGAGAAGAGAAGCTTAATTCACTATTTAAATGCCCAAATGTACAAGCTTGTTATTTCACTGCAGTGTTGAACTGCTAGACTAAGAAATGTAACCCACAGGGCACACAATACAAGATGGACGAACACCAAAAGAGAAATCACAAGAGCAGATAATGATGCTTGGTGGTGATTGGTTGTGATCGGCTGTACAATGATCAATGCCTGCTTGAAAGGAGGCAACGCTGATGGTTTATGACAGAAGGAACAACTGCCAACAGTATGAAAATGAAATCAATAAGTCAACCGCGGAGCAGGGAGAGAGAAATGAGGGAGGCGGCCAAGAAAAAGAAGAGAGGGGTTTAAAAAAGAGAAACAGATAGGCGAAGACAGAATAAAACACGAGAGACAAAGAGAGTGGAGTAGACACAGAGAGAGAAAAAAAGTCGCAGACAGACGTGGAACCTAGATGAAAGGTGTTGGTTTAAAGGAAGCAGAGGCAGGAAAAAACAAAACTGACAGATGAAGGAAGATTCATTAAAGATAGATAATAAAAAAAGAGACTACAGCAAAAATAAACTGACGAAAAATCAGACAGACCAAAACTGACAAAAACTTTTCTACAGACCCCGGGAGCTGATGTGAATGTACTCGAGCATTAGGGGTGTAACAGTATACAGAATTGAAGAAGTACATTTTCAGTACACTAGATTCGCTACATAGAAGACGTAACTGTGACACCAGACCCTGGACATTTGTGTATGTGTGTTATGTATGATCAGGCATCCATACATTGGAACAGTAAGCTGTTTGGCATTTTCTCTCAACTTCCTCAGGGAATTATGGCCACAGACTATGGCCACCTCCCCAAGTAAAGACATAGATTTAGAAATAGATCCTGCTTATTTGTATGAAAACATGGACAAAGAAGTACAAAATATTTGCCTGATATCAAACTGAATCGTCAACTAGTTACTCTCTGTTTACATCTTTAGTTTGACATTGCCTGCACACTAACTGATTTTCATTGGGGAGGGGGTTTTGATTTTCATGAACCAATCACAAGAGCCTTCCTGTCTGTCCAAGGACCCCTAAAAGGGCTTTGAAGCCAATTTGACATAGTGTCCAAACAGTGGAATTGCAACTCCCGGGTCCATCACCTGATAACCTGACTTGGCCAGATGGATTGATTAGCATGAATCTCATTCGCTCAGCATATCCATGTGGGAACTCTCGTTTGGAGAAATTTTGGGAAGGGGCAAAAATACTTGTTTCTAAATGGATAAACTATATCTATCACCAACATGTGGGCCAAATCAAACAATCAGATCAACGAAGTGTACGACATATCCCGTAACGGAGTCGAGGCAAAGCTCAGAAAGTAAACAACATGTCATTTAAGGATATCTGCCGTTTGTATAATGCGAATTTATTGATAAAATACACAATTACAGGTGCCCGGCACATATTCAACAGAAGGAGCCAAGAGAAAAAAAGCATTAGCGAGATAGCTGCGTTCATCCGTGGAAGCCACCATGTTTTTTACACTGAACAGTTGCTTCTCGTTGCGTCACACTTAGGTCCGCCTGTAAATGCATGGAAACATTTTTTATAGCATCACAAACCCCACGAAATAACTCGTTTCTGTATAAGAGTCTGAATTCTGTACAATGACATTTTATAAGTCTAGAAGAGCTTCCCGATTAAATCACTTAATCCCCATTCAAGTTAGCCGGAGTGCTAAACCGAAAACACCATTTATTTTTAAATTCGGCAGTTGAACTTTTTTGGCTTCATGTGCCATTGAACAAGCCAGGAACTTGGAGAAGGTAGACGTTCTCTTTATACATCCGTGGTTCTGCCTAACTTCTGGTTTAGCCATATAAAAACTTGAATGGGGATAAATATTCAATAGACTCAATACTGCGGCTGTTCTAGACTTTCCAAATGTTACTGGACTGAATTGATAAGGTCCTAAAGTCCTTTAGCAGAGATTGTGGTGCTCAAAACAAATTAGCCACAGTAGCAACAGTAGCAACGGAGTAAGCAATGGAGGAGCCTGTGACGTGAGCACAAAGGGACACACTGACTGTGGAATGCATAGTCAAAGAAAAACTAAACATCCTTCACTTACATATGTAGATTATCTTGCCAGTGGGATTCATTGGATTTGCCGAACATATGCCAAACAATTCACCAATCAAATCAAAACAAATGCTCACATTACTGTAACAAACCCAATTAAATCCTCAGTACTTTCCACTTTCCCTGCATTCCTTTTTTGCTTCCTCTTTCACTAAACTCTCCGTCTAACAGCAGCCTTCATTATGTTTTGAGTCAACACTTCCGGAAATTCAGCTTGTAGGAATCATCCACGCTTGAAATAAATCATTACAGCTCGGACTTGATTGGAAAGCAAAGTGTTACCCTCCTGAACACCCACACGTTGCTGCATCATCTGTGTGGACCCTCCATGGCAAACTGCCCCAAAATAAAGCCAGCATGGTTCTAGGTGGAAAATCAGTCACAGTGGCTATATTTCCATCAATCTTAAACTTTTACATTATTTAAAGTCACCTGAACCACCTTGCTGCAGAGTGTGGAATGCCTCAAACATACTTGCTGTGTCCAAGGTATCAAACATTAATGATGCAGGTAATAATATATGACGATTTGAGGGTCTATGGGTTTTAAGGGAAACAAACTACCTCTGCATGCACCCCACATTCTAGTATTGTCACTACCAATGGATCTATAATGATTAAACTACCAGCTCGGTTTATAAGCGCAACAAGTTGTTTACCATGCGATATCAAAAGATCATCACGCAAGAATCACGGGATCACAACTGCAGAACTGGAGAGTATTTTTTCATTAAAGGAAGAGCAAAGAACGCTACTGAAGGCTGTTCTAGATGGGCTCAAAACTCCAGCAACACTTGTCTTATAATATAATAACTTTTTTTGTTAGACTGACACTTTCTGGCCTTCATCGGGATCATTATCTAGCTCTTCTCAATGAAAAAGGTATTTTTCGCTCTTCTCCCAACTGGCTTAGGACCAAACATGTTCCAATGCGTTTCTCAGATGGTTCTGTGTAGCAAATCCGTGCTTGCACCTTGGACTCAACGCCATGGATTTAAAAATCTATGGTATTAACCATTGTATTAGCACTAACCTATAAGCATCAAAGCTCCATTAAAGCAGCGATATTATCCATTGATTGTTGCAACGATCCGCCATACCTTATCTACTCCTGTCTCTATGATACATCCATGATGTTTGTGCTAGGGCCATTAAATGACACATGACTGGTGAGGGTTACAAGATGTCCAGTGTACTAACTGAATTAATTTTACAGCCCCAGTTTTATTTAAAAAAAACAATAGTTCACTACAGCTATTGATTTGTCAGGCCAACACATAAAGAAAAATGAAAAGGACGAATGATAGAGACCTTCTTTGGTCTGCATCCACTCCAGGTATCCTTAACACTTTTGGTCATTGCACTGCACATACTACTACTACTATTGTGTTCTGGCAAGCTTAAGTCAACTTTTGTTCAACATCGTGAGCTGGGGTCGGGAAAAAAAGTTAATAGATTCCTTGGAGCTTTTTTCTTTTCTTGTCTGTAGGCAGTCATAGCTAATGAGACACAAACAGACCTTTAACTGAGAGCAGAAGAGAAAAAATCTGACAAACATGTTACCTTTTAAAATCAATTCAATGCCTTTGCAAACACGGTGGAAAAATACTACTGAACAATTTGTTAAGATTCCAGATTCTGCACTTAAAAAAAGTTCCATTCCCGTTTTCTCCAGTGGGCAGGAAGTTGCGGCGGTTCAAGCACTGAGTCACAAATAGAATGTCAAAGGATAAAAAAAGTGCGATGTGCACCATGGTACGTCAACTTTGTAGAAAAGTTCTGCACTTTCAAAGAAGAAATAAAAAAAAAAAACACTGCAAGACTTTAGCCCCAATTAAAGCAAGCTACACTAATTTAGAAGCTTGGTGTGAAACTCCCATGCCTGAGTTTTGAATCTGAGCTGGTTTCTCTCTGAACAAATATAAAATTGAGAGAATTTCTGTTCCTTAATTAGGCCTAGTTTAAAGAAAGCTACAACACATTTTGTAATATTTATTCATGCATAGCAATGAGGTCAACGTGGAGTTTTTACTTGTTCGCTTCTCACATTTTGTGTCAGAAATTGAGGACTACATACTTGTGTGTGGAAGTTTTGTGTGTGTGTGCGCAGTCAGCAGCGGGTCCTGCAAGCAGCTGAAACCCCCCATTCTTCTTCATTAGTGTTGACTGCTCAGGGGCCTGCAATCTCTTTCTCTCTGCCTGCATCTTCTCATCCTCTGTCCATCTCTAACCCTTCCTCCATAACCACTTTGCATATCCTCACGGTATCCTCCTATCTTTCTTTTCTCGCTTTTTCCTCCCCTTTCTCTCAATCCTCTCCCCACTGACACGAGCCTTATGCCTCCTCCTCCGACCTTCCCTTTTTCTCTCCCCTCTAGTGCGTCTGTGCAAGTATTTCTCTCCATTTTTCTCTCTCATCTCCCATCAACCCTCGTCTGCCTTCACCTCTGTTCAACTGTGCGCCTCCCCCTCCTCTTCATCATTTTCTCCTCACTTCTGCGCATCTCCCCGTTTTCCCCCCCTCGCTTCTTCAATTACTCAGTGTTCAACATCATGTTTACGAAGAAAATCTCTTTTTCTTCCCCTGGCTTCTCATATCTTTCTCTATATGTTTCACTTTTGTCTTCACATTCATTTCTCTGGTTCATTTTCTTGCAATGTCTCTCCAGCTTTACACTATCACTGCTCATCACAGTTCATCTTGTCTTCTGCTTAAGTCATTTTTCCTCTTTCATACTGCCTTTAGTCTACTCCATTATTCCTTTCACTTAAACTGGTCTCCAGCTTCTCCCTGTCAACATTTAGTCTCTGTCACTTTAGACCTAATCGTTCCTTCTTTCACTGTGCTCTCTTGTCAGGCTTTTAGCACTCTTCTCCTCTTTCTGGTTTTCTCTTTCTATGTCCAGTATTTCTCGAGGCCTTTCAGTCTGTTTCTCATTTGCCTGTCACATCTTAGAACCTATCTAACAGTTATCAGAGCCCTTTAATCTGCAGCGTGTGTTTTCTGCTCTTCAAAGCCTTCTCTTTGTATTTTTCTTCAGTGTGTTTGTCTATATTGTTATCTGTCGGTAGCGTAGCTGAGCTGCTGTGATCTTTGTACCGGCATGACTCCCGGACAATCAACAAAAAAAACTGAAGGTAAAAGAAAGAAGGAAAAAAAATCAATATTAGGTTCTATACCGCTGTGATTCAGTGGCTTTGCGAAAGTCAGTGTGCATTCAGATCTGTAACAGGTACAGATTTATTATCAGTATTGTCAAAAGGGTTTTCCCTTGAGAATGAGCTTATCAAAACTTGATGAAGCTATTTTCTTTATCCCTTTATCTTCCGGTGTGCTACCCATAGGGAATTATACATGTCTGAGAAACGGCACATCGGGCTCCTGCACAACAGGCTCGGCCATTTTGATACATAACAAGGTTCCTCAAAATTCATCCTTTTGTGGTTCTGTGGAAGGTTCAGCTGCGTTAACTATCAAACTGCCCTGCTCAAATGCTCTGCCCAACTTGCATTTACATAAATGACAGAGACAGAATATTGCGAACACGTATTATGTTATATGCAGCACATATATTGCAATGCAGCACATCGATGCCACCGACTCTGGTGTAAAAAAAAAAATCACTATGGAGATGAATCATTAGTCTGAGACAGGTAGGCCTTTTCCACTCCAGGAACTTAATGACCAGTAACTTAAGGTATATACATCGTTTTTCTCAGTTTGGCACTGCCCATAAGGTTGGTGCTAAATCCAATTTACAGGTATATACAGGAAAACAAATGCAACACAGCAAGCATGGTCATTTCTGACACAGAACAGTGACACGTTTCAATGATAAGTACACAAGGAAGTGTTTCTATACACAGGTAATATTCTGATTTAGAATATCGGAGCCGTTTGCACAATAATGAGAAGTACGTTTTTAGTTGTTGTACAATTTCCAGTGATGAGTGAAAAGGAAGGAGCCCATTGAGCCCACTATGAGAAAAGCTCTACCTTGACAGAGCAATTAAGAAATCTTTAAAGTGGCTTCTGATGGACAGCAACAGCATGACATATCATCAGTCAAGTCCATTATTTCACCTACCTGTAGCTGAACGGCATGACTGTCAACGACTGAACAGTCCAACAACCTAATGTGAGCTTATGAGCTAAGCAGAAGAAAGGGGAATTAAATATGTAAATGACTGCCTCTTACACAGGAGAAGGACAGTCAATCTTAATGCACTGGATCAATTTGGAGAATGTCTTTCACTATGATAGCTGACAAATCTGACATCTCATCAGCAAGTCCTCCTACTCCCTACTGTAACTCACCATCGCTATCAGGGAACCGGGGGAGTCATATGGACAGCTTACAAAGCACATAGGACAGGCAAGATGACAAAACACAAATCTAATTTGGTGACTACAAAAGTGCACTCAGCAGAATGCAGATCTCAACCAGGTGCGTCTCCCTTGTTTTATTGGTTTCACACAGGACACAAACACTGGTCTCCCGGGTGAAAGTCATGTGTTGCTTTGACCTTTCCACTCTGACCTCCGAAAGAAAATACACCGCTTCCGAACGTGGATTTGTCGACGTACGCCACTGTCCTATTACCAACCCTGCTGTGCCTCAAAAAAACAACACCTTTTTTCCACTCGCTTGCTGTTTGCACATCCCAGCTGTTACAGCAGCTCTAATGTCAAAATGGCGGCAAAGCTAAAGACAATGGATTTATTCAACTTGTATCGTGCATAACTTAAGTGGATCATAACATATTATGCTCCGATTCCAAATGAGACCAAACTTAGGCTGATGGGTCCAGTAGTATGCAAGAACAGCTGCTGACACAAACACACGAACGAACACATGATCACCATCCAGGTGTGTGTGTGTGTGTGTGTGTGTGTGTGTCTGTGTGTGTGTGTGTGTGTGTGTGTGTGTGTGTGTGTGTGTGTGTGTGTGTGTGTGTGTGTGTGTGTGTGTGTGTGTGTGCCTCAGTAGTTGGCCTGGCTTAAGTGGAAAACACAGCGTTTAAAATTTTTGAGGTCACAACTTGCAGCCGGACAGATCCGGACCGCGCTTTAGTTCAATATACATCAGTGATTCAACATGTTGCTCTCGTCTTTCTACATTTTCCAAAACTCTTTCTCCATTCAGGTGTTTTCTCCACTTTTTCTAATCTCTTTTGTACCTCCGTCACTGTCTCTCATTTTTCAGTCTGTCTGTCTTCTTCCCTCTCTCCCCCCTCTCTATTGTGGCACTGATCAGCATCAGAGCCAGGCTCTCTGTGAGACTGGCGCTAAATTACTTCGGAAACCCACTAGGCAACTATACAGTGCATGTTTGTGTGTTGTGTCTGCATTTGAATCTGAGAGCGCAGATAAATGACTAGAGAATCCCACTGAGTGTCTGGACAGTGTGTAGGTGTTACATGTAGCTTTGCCCACGTCAGGCTCAGCCTCCGAGAGGATAATGACTGGCGGTTGTCTTCTCAGTCTCTGTGGGCTCTGTGGGATCCTCCCTTCATTTGCCATCAAACACGCACACATGTACACACACACATAAAGATGGTAGTGTAACCCAGCAGGAAGATGTCTGTGATATGCAGGCCCGTCTGACCCGCTGTGGCACTGATCAAAACACATCACAGTCGCTTCTGTGAGTCTGGAAAGACAAAACAAGAACTGGACCACATTCAGTCTCACATTTAAAAGGAATGAAAATACGTCATCTGTTTGCTTTCTCCCCTCAGAGAAGTTCTAATATCATATCATTCTTCATTTTGATTCATTGAATAAGCAGTAGTCTCTCTTGCTTAGTCTCGGCCGATCCACATTTTTTAAAAGAATTATAACTTATATTCCCAATATAGAGTGCATCACTCATCAACTGTCCTTATAAATAAAACGAAAACAGAAATTAAAACAAATTTTCTCCAGGCTCAGAGCACACCGACTCTCCTTAACATGCATTTGTATGACATTCGTTACAACGGAGAGAAAATATAATGCTTGAAAAACGGTTTCCAAGAATAAAAACACCATTCTGCTCTTTCTAGCTATGCTAGCAGCTAGCTGTGTAGCCAGACTCCACTGCGCGGGGCCATGCAGTGCTACTAGCTAGTTAGAAGCAGCAGGCAAAATCATTTAATACATATCACATTACTTTAAGTTTGTCATCTTAATAGCTCTGACTTATTACCTCTAGAGCATGCAGGGCTTAGCTGCAACATAATGTGGGCGACTGTGGCTCAGTTGGTAGGCGAGTTGGTTCGATCCCCGCCCTGCCCTACTTGTGTCATGGTCGTTGTGTCCTTGGGCAAGACACTTCACCCACCTTGCCTCGCTTGAATGTGTCTGACTGCTGTATGTTTGAGGAGGTGGTCGGAGGGGCCGTAGGCTGCTGATTAGCAGCCACGCTTCTGTCAGTCTGCCCCAGGGCAGCTGTGACTACTACATAGTTTACCACCACCATGTATGTCTGTGTGAATGACTGGAATCTGGATTCTGTAAAGCGCCTTGAGCACTGAGAAAGACATAATAATTACATAACAGCCAAAGTAGAAACTGAGCTGTCAACACTGTCACTCTGGAGCCATTAGATATATTCAGCATTAACATTATTAGATGTGACTAAGTTTCAGTTAGTTTGTCAAGGCTACTGTAAATGAAAACCACAACTATTGATGAACTTTTAACTTAACAAACAAATCTATATCATTATACCACAAATGATTATGCCAATGCAGCCTCAAAGTTCTCTTCTGACTGTGGCATTTCTATTTAAATTTAAGTGTGCCGGGGTGAGTGTATTTTGGTATTTACAGATGGCGTTGTGCACCTTGAACGCCTAGAATTGGAAGTTGAAATTTTCAACTGGGAAATTCCAACCTCTGATATTGACTGGAACGCAGCATTGGTTAAGACAAACCCCAGTTTTTAGTACCAGGATGTAAACATTTTAAGTTCTGCTGTAAAGCTGGGCATTTTAACATGGAGGTCTATGGGGATTGACTCACTTTAGGAGCCAACCTCTAGTGGCCATTTGAGGAACTGCAGTTTTTGGCACTTCTATGTTGGTGTCATTTTTCAGCCCTGGAGTTTGCTGCTTGGTTGAAATGTTTTTTTCCCCCATGGTGTGTCAGGCCATCTAGTACATTAAGCAAGTCTACAGCCTACACAGCATCTACTCCACATGAAAAATCTGTGATAACTTAGTTGTGACAGCATCTAAAGACACATAATGGAGGAAGAACTTTATAAACTTTCAAATTGACGTTCAAATTGGGTGAAAGTCAGGGAGATGCCTCAGGGGCTATTCGGGAAGAAAGACCTTGATGTGTAGGTTAAAGCACACTGCGACACACACACACACACACACACAGATACACACAGATACACACACAAAGTGTATGATGTGCTGTGCTCTTTAAAAGAGACTTCAAAGAGTGTTCACTTCAGTCCTCGTTATCGCACACCAGCTAATATCATGAAGAAACTCTCACGAGAACAGGCACACACACAAACACCACGCCGATCCTTGTAAGGACATTTGGATCTCCCACACATATAAAAACCACAAACATAGGTTTAGCTGTCTGTATATAAAAGTGTGTTGGTATCGGCAAGAGTTTCATACAAGACATGAAACGCTACACACGCTATTAGAAGAGCACAAAGGTACAGGCAACCGCACACACTGATACGCACATACATTACACCAGCACAAAAGCAGAGGAATCAAGTTTGAGCGAGCTGATTATCACATGCTGTATTACTGTCTGCCAGGGGAAGCCTCAGTGCCCCTGAGCAACGCAGAGGAGATGTGAGCAGAGAGCACCATGAGGCAGAGTAATACGTCGTTTGGGTGCATGATGAGCAGCTGCTCCTTCAAATGCCTCTACTGTACAAACTTTGGAAGGGCAAGCTTCTAGTATGCTGTCCTCCAACTACCCCTCTTCCTCCCCACATTTTCTCTCAAACTTTCTGTGAATTTGTAACATTAAAACCGCTGCAGTGATGCACATTCTTGAGGAGAGGAACTTGTCTTTGCTTTTGAATAATACAGCAGTGGATCCAATTGAGGAATGTGGAATGCTGAAAGCCAAAGTAAAAAGGCTAGATTTGACTTAAAGTATGCATACGCAGTGGTTCTTAACTGATTTTCACCACGGATAAAATACAAAAAGAGTGACAGAGAGAAAAAAAGGCAAGATCTCTTGACTCGGTAAATACATAATTTAAGACGTTATTTGAGTTCTCAGAGAAAAATACGGCTCTAATGGAAAGACGAAGACGTAACTAGGGCTGGAACGGAATATTCAACTATTTGGATATTCATTCAGTGGGTCAGTTTTCGGTTTTCAATTTTCTCAGATTCAGAAAACTGTAGAATAACAGAATCCATAACAAAAATAATGCTTTTAATTAAACTAAAAGACACATGTTGCAGTACAGTGTTTCCATTTCAGCTCAGTGAGGGTTTTTAGTGCGTCTTGCTGTCATTTAGGGCGCAATCACACTGTCCCACCGTGCCCCGTGCGTTAGGGTTTTTTTTTTCTATGTCCGAACAGGCGCACATAAAATGACGTCAGAGCCACCGTAGGCCTCGTGCTCGTACATGTGCAAACACGCTTTACAAAAGCCCACCTCTCTCAAACGGTCCGTGGACGGCCAGCTGGCCGCAGCTAGGCACAGAATGGTCCCACTCACACTGGTCAAACAAACTAGGCTTTACCCGTAAAACCTGTTTTGGCCCGGTACAGAAGGACAGTTTGAGTGCGCCCTTACAGTCGCTTTTCTCTCCGGACGCTGGGGCTGGGAGTGAGCAGAGAGGAGCAGCAGAAGGGTGCAAAAACAAAATCTAAAAGTTTATACTTTTCCTTTAATTTGGTGGAATAGAACACTAATTAAATGTGTGTTATAACCAAAGAAAAATAGGAAGATTAAGAAGTTGGAAAACAAAATGAGCTAGAAGATAAACAAAGACTTTAAAAAATACAGTTACGCTTTAATCGATTTAAAACGTATGGGAGATTCAATGAAAAGCTTAAAGATATATGTAAATGTCTGTAAACTACCTCAAATTAAAAACCAAAGGGGTGAAGGCTGCAGTGACAAACTGAACTGCAATCGAGTACTTATGTCCTAGCAACCCAAACTGTGTCTGCCTTTGAAAAGGTGTCATTTTCAGCATTGGTAGGAGAACAAGTTTGGTAGCACGGGAGAACTTGGATTTCACCCTTTTACATCAGACATTCACACGGAAAGCTGTTGCTAATGACGAGGTTTTATTCAGTGTATAAACCTAACGTGACAGCACTCAAAATCCTATCAATCTGATTTTTTTTGGGGACCATAACTCCCACAGAAAAATCTTGATAACGTGAGAAAAAAAAATGAATTTCTTTCTTTTACATCAGACAGAGTGCTGCTCTGAAAACATCATCATCCCTCTCCATGGAAAACTTCAAAAGACACCACTCAGACTGGATTGTTATGTACCAAACTTCCCAAAACCCTTGCTTCTTTGAGCGGGTCTGTGAATTACAACATATTCAATTATAATAGAGTGTTATTTTTAGCAGAATGCTGCTATTGATATGGCTTTAGAAAGCAATCTTCATAATTAGGATACGATCTAGGTTTTTCCAAATTCATGGAAGTGCTGCCGACGCAATAAATACAATATTAATACATTTGTTATATCAAACTTTCCCCTCCTCCTTCATGTTATACGCCAAATCCTATCCATTTGAAAAGGAAAAACATTCTCACCTTCTTTGCAGCATTAATACACCGCATGTACTGTTTGGCCAGGTCTGAACACCTTAGGGTCTGGTCTCCGTTCTCCCTGTAGCAAGATAAAATCTGCGCCTGCAGGCCAGGACACACAGGGTCTGTATTGCGAGACCTGCAAACACAGAGAGATGGAAGGTGAAAAACAAATAATAATGGTAACTTCTGGTCCCCTCTCCCTCACTGACTGGGCTGCAAAAAAGAATGCAGACTGAAAAAACTATAATCACATGAGAACATCAAGGAAACTAATCAACTGATGAGCGTTAACATAATAATTCCAACTGAAGCTGGTATATCGGACCACACACAAAAAATCTCACTGATTCTGAAAGTACAGTAAACCCTAATTTCCAATGTTCAAAATAAACTGAAGTTTCACAAATCACTCTGCCTTAGTTGAGGATTTTGTGATCGTTGAATTAAAGCCAAAGGAAGTGAAGTCACACACTTAGCTTTACAATTTATTTTGGCTTCCCCTAGGTGGTCTAAAACTTATTATTGAAGGTTTAACTTCGAGGATTATATTTAAATAATTAACCTTAGCTTTCTGCTAAATCTTTGCACTTTTAACGTCAGCACTGTTTTCATTCTCTTTGTCTTTCTGTAATGCATTTTAATTCATGACATGTTGTGCTGTGAAGCACTTTGAGTCTGCCTTGTGTATGAAAAGTTATACAAAGGGGCGGCTGTCCACATTTCGAAGTGTCCTTGGGCAAGACACTGAACCTCGAATTGCTCCCCGTGCTGCGCATGGGTGTGTAAATGTGGTGTGAATGGTTACATTAGATTAGATGGTCTGTAGATGTCCACTGCCATCTGTGTGAATGGGTGAATGTGACACACACTGTGAAAGCGCCTTGAGTAGTCAGAAGACTAGAAAGGTGTTTGATTAGAACAAGCCTTGTTTCAGTGTTTTGTATATTTTTGACATTTTATACACTGTCAAGAAACATACTTTATTTATTTACTTCGGTAGGCATATATATGATTGGTCCTAACAGAACAGAAATAACATCTGAGCAATAAATGTTTTAAGAACAGCCACTGAAACACACTGAGGACTGGTTTTGCTAGTGCAGTTCATGGTTCTCTTCGACTTTCTGTTTCTTAGCCACAAAAGAACAAAAGAAAAAATGTTAAAAAAGAAGAAAAAAAACATGCACAAGGAAGAAGATATCTGATCAAATGAGGCAAGACAAAGATGAAAAACAATTAACAACCTCACCCACTGCAACCTGTTTAACAACCTATGCCGCGTATAGTACGTGCTTCACTGCAAATCACGCAATTAGGGCTAAATCACATTTAATTGAGTGGGAGGGATCATTCTGATAAAATACAGCTAAAAAGTGTGCTTTGAGAGACTGAATCAGCCATGCTTAATTTGATATGTGGGCTGTATTATAATTGGTATTTGCCTGTCTATCTATGTGATTGTTAACTATGACAGGCTTGCCTGCCTGGGTGCCTCACTGTAATGGATTCTGACTGATTGAAGCAGAGACAAGCGAGTTGTGCACACCCACGCAGGTATACAAAAGGCACATGCACATATGTACACACCCCCACGCGCTTTGTAGTACACAGTAAACATGAAAGCGCCACAAACGCGCGCGCGCACACCTCCCTACACGCCGACATGTGGATCCCCTCTACACTGTGCCCCTGCACGCACACTTTCTCTGTGAGGAGCATTTAACACCAGATTTAATTGAAAGCCAAATTAAAGGGTATTTTTGGCTTTGATTCACGGAGGAGAGCTGACCCCCGCGTTTCAATTACAGCATATCCATATCCACACAGGTGCACACATACACACTTTATCATCAGCTACAGTATCATGGTTTCAGTGAGTTTATCTGAGCATGGGCGATAGAGGTTAAAGAGGAACATGAACAAAGACAGATAGAAAAACATATAAAGGAAGGAAATAAGATAAAACAAATTCTTTCACAATTTTAAAAAGATGATTATCAGATGACTGCCCCCCCCCCCCTCCCCCAACACAACACCTCCAATGGTTTATCTTGCCTGTTTAATCAGTCTTTTTCCACTTTGACTATCTTCTCTCCTCTCTCACCCCCTCCTTCTCTCTCATCGCGTTAACAACATAGGGAGGACGACACCATCTTTATCTCTCTCTCCGTTTGAGGCCACTGAAGATAAGGAACTCTCTTTTAATTTGAAATAAATGGCCTTCATCAGAGAAGCCAGAGCCTCCCGATAGCGCTGCGTGGTTTATTAAAGCCGCTTGAAGCAGAAAATTGGCTCAGTCGCAGCGAAAGCTAAAGCTCTGTCCACATGCTACACCGAATTGAAGGTGAGGTCTTAAATCAACAATATTAACTGAGCCGCTTACAAAGAGAAATAAATAAATAGAGAGACAGAGAGCGGTAGAGGCCTTGTTTTTTTTTTCAGCTGCAACGAGGTAAAGCAGCGTCCCTGACAGCCTGTCCAGCCATGCACGAGGTTGTTTTTTGTTGTTAATGTGTCTATGCCCTGTGAAAGCATTTTAATGTGTGGGGGAGCAGCCATTTTTGGGGAGAGTTCTCCACGCATCTGTGAGCGGGAAATATGACAAAACAAACAGTCAGATTAGTTGGTTAATTAATGGTGCTGCCCATTATTTTTAATCTCTGGCAGCGAAGGCAGAGGCGGACGAAACGCAGGGGCCTCAGACTTCTGGACCACGCACGCCAGCTTACCGAGACAAAGAGAGAGGGAGAGAAATGAAAGGGGAGAAATTGGAAAATGGAAAAGACACAAAACACACCACCAACTACAAAAGCCTCTGGCAAAGCTACGAGACTGATAAGGAAGATGCTTTTATCGCCCCTAAACCATGCATCTCTCGGAGTTAGAGTGATGTTTTTTTTGTGTTTTCCCTTAATAGGTTTGGCTATACATATGAAGCATTGTTTGTCCTACATGCCATTTTATTTCTGTCAGCTACAAAGTATTGGTATCTGTTATGTGTTTGATGCAACTAATTAGAAAATCTTGCTAACATCTCACGAGAAGTAGCGCCCAAGGAGGAATAATGAAGAAATTCATGGTAAATGGACTGCTATTATATAGCGCTTCTACCTAAAGTGCTTTAGAATTTAGCCTCTCATTCATCCATTCACACACGCGCAGACATACATCAGGCAGCAAGCTACCATGTAGTAATATAGTGTGTCCTCGACTTTGCTGTAGTGCTTGGCTCTGGCTGTGTATCCCAATGTCAAAAACTGAAACAACTGCATATTTTAATCAATCTTTAATCATTAGGGGTGGTAAAGGAAATTAACAAAACTCCCTTATCGCAATCCAGACGCTTCCCAACAACAAAAACAAATGTCTTTATTATAATCGAATGGATTATCAAAGTCAGCTTCAGACCTACTATCTAGTGCCGAAAAACACTTTTTTCAACGGACTACTGCTCTCCCCATGCTACCACCGCTCATTTTTTTTTGTGTTGTTGTGGCGAAGCAAGACACAGGGACTTTACTTGGGTCTTGAGGAGCTACAACAATTATTCAAAGACAAACCCAAACCTACACTGTACATTCAGTATGACTTAACTGCTGCTTTATTCCCTGCTCAGAGTTTGCCTACCCTTAAAAAACATGATGATTGCCCGTCATAAACTCCTGTAATTGGTTCAAACGATCCAAAAAAGACGCTTTCACATTAGAAACAGACCGGACCGTAGTTCAACTTGATTCAGACTGAGACCACCTCTTTTTGTCTGACGAGGGTTCTGCTGTTTTGTCCTGACCGTGGTCCAAGGGACAGGGCGCACCTGGAGGTGTGAAAGCACCCTAATGCACCCATTTAATTAACCAATCCTGACAAAAACACGCATTTATCATGAGAAGTTTAGTCGCCAACATTTGTACAAGTTTTGTGAACCAAAAACTACGGTCGTTAATATCAGTTTGAGCTGTTGGACTATTACCATTATAGAACTCTTTGCATTCATGCAATTTGTCAGTAGCTGAGGTCATATATTAAGACCGAGCCATTTAAGTGAAATGGTTGCAGTGAGTTTATCTGAGCATGGGTGATAGAGGTTAAAGAGGAACATGAACAAAGACAGATAGAAAAACATATAAAGGAAGGAAATGAGATAAAACACATTCTTTCACTATTTTAAAAGGATGATTATCAGATGACTGCCCCCCAACACACCACGTCCAATGGTTTATCTTGCCTGTTTAATCAGTCTTTTTTTCCACTTTGACTATCTTCTCTCCTCTCTCACCCCCTCCTTCTCTCATCGCATTGACAACACAGGGAGGTCTGGCAGTTATTTTAGCCCTGAACAACTTGAGCCGACACTGTCAGGATTAACATTATGTTTGATATTCTGTTTAACACTCTGCTCTCTTTCTCCCCCTACAACACTTGTGAATTCCTCTTCTTAGCCCTCCTGTCAAGGAGGTTGCTGTTGTTGCCGTTGCAATTTTCTGCACTTACAATGTTACCTGGGAGTGCAGGCCTTTTATAGGAGGGACAGAGATACTTGACTTGTGTTGGTGTTTAGATGTCCAAATGAAAGTTTTGCACAGACGGAAGGAAACACAAGTGCATTTGACGATTTCCTGATAGTTACAAGAGAATCTCATGTCTGTGCAGTCTCTACAGTCATACATATGTACTGTAGCTTGAGCCATCGGGGGATTTCTTTAGCTTAGCATAAAGACTGGAAGTTAGGGGAACCAGCTAAGCTTGTGTGTCCATTTTTGTCAAAGATGTCCCATTAGCTTGAATGAGCTAACAAAAATGTACATATTTAGCACTGTCTTGAAAAATGCTAATCATTTGCTTAAAGTTGTAATCCATAAGATTTGAGATATGTCGAGTTTATATGTTTCTACCGGCCTCTGTGGCAGTTAGATGTAACTGCAGGCCTGAAAGACAATCAAACAGATGAAAATCTCACAGAGTAGAACTTTAAAACTGGATAGGTCCCATGATGATAAAATGTTCAATCCCTGGTATAGAGAGAAAGACTTGGGGAATAATTCTTTGAAAGGAGAATGTGGGACTTTGGGCTAAACGGGTCCATCCTTATCGATTGAGGCAGGAAATGGCATTTGATATGTCAGAGGGTCAGAATTCCTGAACAGACTGCTTTACCATTACCGACTTGATTAATACTGGTGTGGTGGTGAAGTAAAGAGAAACATAGAGATTATAACGGAGGGAGACGGAGAGCATGAGGTGGAGAGTAAAACACAGTTCCCTCTTATCTTTTGTGTGTAGCTTGTATACACCTGCCCCCTGACAGCTTTTCAATTGACTGAGGGCACACATCCTCCTCTCCCCTATCTTGTATCGCCATACCCCTTCACTCCCATCTCTCCATTCCTACCACCACCAGGAAGAGAGGATCCTCTATTTGCCAGTACCCAGACTTATTTTTGTGCCTGGTAAGCACTGAAGTGGAGGTGTATTTCCCCCACCTTTTCCACTCTTTTGTCAATGCTATATTGGCTCTAGTGAATATCCATAGCTTCTACGTGTGGGAACATTTCCATGACCTTAAAAGGGTTTTTGTTAATAGGTCGTTTTTGTTGTTTTGCTGCTCAGAAATGTTGTAAAAGGGGTAAACAGCCCGCTTTCCATCGAAGTCTGACACATAAAAAAAAAAAAAAAAAACTGAATCCGTAAGTTAATATCCCTGAGTTTCTATCCTATTGCCCCCATGTAACAACATTCATTTTGGTGACTTAACTTTCTCCTACTTTCTATTTTGTGAAAGAGGCTTGTACAAGTTTGGCACGTCAGATTCAGTGAAGGATTTGCATGTCAAATGATCTGTGTTAACACACTGAATACCTTTTATAAGCTCATGTTCCTGCAGCTGTAAGTTAAAGCAGGGTGTGATAACCTCAACGGCATGTAGGTTTTAACACGTTTCTTCTTCCCATTCATAGCAGGCTGCTATATAACAGTTGTCCTCAAATATCCAGTTGAAGGTTCAAAGCCGTGAACTGCACACATAAAATGTACTGACAAAATTGAGTGAGCTATACACCATGTCTTTGGTTGGCTTTTCTCTTACAGCACAACAACAATTGCCAAGTAGTTGGCCTTTTAACTTGGACCCTGGACTTTGCTTGTCAATGTTTTCAGCCTCATCACTGAGTGATCTCCAAAGCCTGGTATCGTCTGACACAGGCTGGGAGGATCTGACAAAGGCCGGCTATCAAGGCTAGTTGGACTACTACTGTAACAGACAGCTGGCCTTGTTAAAGTGCCTTGGATACTGACCGGTTTGACGTGGATATGTGCCTTGTCTGTCTTAGCCTTGCTCTCATTCTATTACTTTCAACTCTGAAGAGGAGGCTGACTCACTCACTCTCTAACTCACAAAATGTATCTTGACAAAAAAGAAAACTGTTTCCATCCTCACGTCTCTTTTCACTCCAACTGTAATTTCACAGAGGCCTGTCAAGCTCGCAAATGCAAAATCAACTAGAACGGCTTGCTACCACAGTGCACCGCTAATAGGCATGCTCTTTTTGTGTGGCAAACAACCAATAGCGGAGTAGCTGAGCTAGCTATTGCAGAAATCCTGTTTTAGTTAGTTTCAGATATACTGACTGACTCTCGCTAGAAGATTCACTTTCAGTAATTGTAGTCCCACCCTAGTACCGCAACCACCAGCCGCCATGGAGCTTTAGTGTGTTCGTATGTACACTATTAATGGGAGAACAATTAGTGTAGACTTAGACATGTTTCGCGCAAATTGTTTGCAAAAATATACAAAAATCAAAAGCACAACCATACCGCAGGTTGTGCAAATGAGGCGAATGACGTGAAGCAAAATTTGCACAGGTTGAAATATTCAAACTTCTGTTCGAACCGGCTATAGCCTTGGAAAAATAAATGTGTGGTGGCAAATTTAGTGGTTCTGACAAATTATTTGAAAGAAACTGAGAAAGGTTTGCTGTTTTTTTTTTTTTTTTACTTTCTTGTATTGTCAAAATATTTTATTAATTTGTACTTTTGTCCTTGGGTCTTTTTTTTTTTTTTACACTTTTATGCCAATAAGGCCTTTGAAATTGAACACTGAAACCGTGAAATACACAGGACAGTCACACACACATTGGCCCTGTGCTCTCGGGTTCTTTCAAACCCCAGAGTGCTGGCAGCCGAAGCCCCGTTTTTTTTTTTTAAGGATTAAATTGTGGATTAACACATCACACACGTACACACACACACACACAGGCACATATACACACACACACACACACACACATACCAAACACAGAATGACACAGACAGTGGAGCCAGGGGTGGGCTTGGAGTCACCCACATCATATTTTACAGTAGCTTTGTTCTACAGCTCTGCACTGAGAAAAACTTCCCTGGAACCGTTTACAACATAAAACCGTCAGAAGTTTCTCACTGATTATTCAACAGTTTTGGAATCTGAAATCTTCTTTGACCTTGGCTATTTTCTCTCTCTTCCTCCTTTTTCTGCAATCCGAACCATCAAATCAAAAAATCTTGCCTTTATGTCTTTTTGACCGCATGTGTCCAGAGCTGAAACCCATTTTGCAACAGAAATAATCATTTGTGCGAAAACAAAGTGCGTGAGTGTGAGTAAATGAAGCTTCGATGGAAACAATTTGATGAATGAGTTTCTTGAAGAATCGTCTCAGCTCTATCTTCAAGTGTACGTCATGTGGAAGACGAGATCGACGTTTTGATCGGCCCATAGTAATGTCACGGGAATGTAATATTACACTATTGATTGGATAAACCAATAAGCCTGGATCTGCGGAGAGGATGATCTCATAGCAAAGACGGATAATTCGCAATCACAGTCATTCTCTCATCCTGTGCTGCTTATGAACTTGTCATGGACCTTTCTCACACAGCTTTGGGCATAATAAGACAATGGCTTAAGGCTATTAACTGCTAATACAATCTTATCTAAAAAGTATATAGAACAATCAGTGAATACAACAGTTAAAGTTTGTTGAATAGTGCAAGAGCTAGAAAATATAAGAGTTAGGGTTAGGGTTTCACAGTTGAGGACACAGTAGTGATGTATTTAGTCACTTGCTGAAGACAGGATGTAATGGAAAGACTAGGGCTTATTATTAGATTATAGATTATTTGACTGTGATTATCTGGATATTCTTTCAATGGGTAGGTATTTGGTTTTCAATTTTGGGATTCATAACAGAATCCTTAAAAAAATAATGCATTTGATTAAACTACAAGACATAAAGTGTTTCCATTTCAGCTCAGTGTGAGAATCTTTACTGCCGTCATTTACATTCACGTTTTTCCCTTACACTGGGTCTGGGTGTGCAGCAGTGAGCTACAACAACTCAAAAGTCTACCAACTTGTTGCTGTGTTTCAACAATATAAGGGTTAAAATTCACTGCAGTGTTCTGAGCAGAGACAAGTCCGCTAGCCACTAATTTATACAGTGAAAACACTGAAACGCTGCAGCGCTTTGCCCTCTGTCTCAGTCAAGAACAGTGAAATGTCTGGCTGAATCGTGTTATTATCGAGCCATCTGATTTGTGTAGAGGTCTGTGTGGTTATACTGTAGCAACCTGGCTTCATTTTGAGATGATTTAGTGAAGATAAACACAGTTAAAGGCTGCACGTAATGCCAATGAACGCCACCTTTCTGATTCATGCTGTTCAACCGCCCGTGTTCTCAGCTTCACACACACCTCTGCAGTCTGCAGTTCAGTGCCATTGCTTCTCCCCTTCTCTGTCTTCTCTAAATTAGTGGGGAAGCCAACAGCAAAGCCTAACTTTACTTTTAATGTTATCAGACAAAGATAAATGTTCGTCCCTCGACCTAAAGTGGTCATAAATAGATACTGGAATATTTTCTTGTATTATGAATGAGGCAGTAGACGAGTTCTATCAGCAGCAGTGTGTGTGTGTGTGTGTGTGTGTGTGTGTGTGTGTGTGTGTTTGATAATTCAGCAATGGTGAACCCTACAAAGTAAACCCCAACCTGAACATCCCTGTACTTTCAGAAGGAACTAGGTTAAATGTCCCCAGAACATCATTTAGGGTACGTCCACATGATCAAAAACAACCTTTTTTTTCTACAAAGATACACCAACAACGGAGAAGAAGACAGAGAGACTCTGAGTATAATACAAACACCGGCGAGTTTCTTGCCAAATCTGGCGACTTCTCCTCATCCATCCTATAGAGAAATGTTTCTGGTGTTACTGGAGACTTTTTTTGGGTGTTTCAACAGTCTGATGCACAATACCCTCTGCAGTTACTGTCCTCAATGAGCAGCGGGCGCTGCCGTGAGCCCCAAAGCACCCACAGGCTGGCACTTTCTCGCTAGATTTAGTGCCTTTTTAGACCTTCATAGCAACTTTATTTCTAAAAAGCATCTAGCAACCAATTTAGCAACTTAATCAGATCGTCAGGGAAAAGGGAGAAATATATGGTCAGCCTAACTTATTCCCATGCAACCCACTCAGAGTACAGTTCAGTATACAGTCTATTGGTCCATCTTTCTGGAGTTGGGTTGACAATGCCGGGGGGGTTTCGAGAGATACCGTTTTCCGGCTCAATAACGCCTCCTGCGTGTGGATGATTGGCCAAAATGATACAAAAGTTGTGCAGCCATAGGAAAAGGTGTCTCAGTGTGGACAGGCCCTTAGATACTTGTCCCTGCAGTCAGAAATGCAATGAGTTCCTCAAAAGGTTCCTAGTCCCTAGGGAAAGTTTCTGCAGTTGAAAAGGCCTTAATGAGGACTCCGCTCTGTTGAAATGAACCATGTGGTAGCCACTGAAGTATACAGGACCACATTAAGTACATCCCATTGATTTTGTATAATTTGACAACATACACACAGACACACTCATATTCTCACACCTTAATCCACTCATTAAAGGAACACTACTGAATTCCCCGGAGGTTAGGGTTAGGATAGATTACAAAATGAATGAGAGCCTAATCCACGCTCTAAAGCCTGTAAAAGCAGTATATAATTGTCCATAAAGGTAGTCTCTGATAAAACGCTTGTGGATTTAAAACACCCCCCCTTCAACCTCCACACACACACACAACATCCGAACAATCAGAGGATTAGCAGTATTACTGTACGGTAGTCCCCAGAGGACTGATCACCTGGTCTTCAGCATCAGCACAGATCAAAAACATAAACTTATGATAACATTGTTCTATCACTGCCGATTACAGTGGAAAGGATGTATTACAGGGCTGGCACACGATGAGTTGTGTTTGTGAGTATGAGGGGCGAGCACAAAACCTCTTCCTTTTATTATCAGGCTTAAAACAAAACTGCCGGGGTTTTCTGTAAATGTGTAGCAGGTAGGGGTGTAATGATATGCCTATTCGTACCGAACCGTCGCTTTACAGGCAATTCTGGGCGGGTACAGAGGTGGGCCGCGGCCCGTAGATGTGGCATACAAAGCTTCAATATGGCGAAATCTTGTTTTGAGGTGCGGAACTTAAAACTTGAAGTGGCAGTTCCCTCCGGAGCGTTTAGCCACCGGCTCGGCTCTTTATCTTATTTGCACTACAGCATGTAAATTCTGTCTCTACATGGTACCGTGTTTACAATTCTCAGAAAGCCTTGGGGATTGACTTGTTCAAAGATTGTTTGATAAGAGGCTCTACTCCTAACCGGAAAAACGAAACTGAAACTTATCAGAGATCCTTTATTGTTTATTTGGAGAAGATGATTCACTCCTACAAAAAAAAAAACTCAACAGAATTAAACAAACTAAAATTCTATCTATCTATTTGGACCTTTGGGAAAATTATTTAAAAGACATTGTCTGACGAGTGTGGCTCACACAAAACACTGATTTAAACTGAGTTTGCATTGTGGCTCTGATTATTGCTTGTACAATTGTGATCCCTCTGTCTGCTGATTTTTACATGCTTGCCCCACACCCCGTAACGCTACAAACCTAGTTACAAACAAACACTGTTAGTTAATGCTGCAGTGACACTCATTTAAGAACAAGCCAACAGTTTAGACAGATTATCTGAACCACTTTATTTGGGGATGAGTTCAACCATTTTGTGGTTTTCTTCATGAATGAGGGAAAATAGGATGAAAGGACCGATTGGTACAGTGTAAACAATAACGCAGCCATTGTACCCGACTGTTGGAGCTCTTGATTTACCTGTTAAAATGATTTAAATCTCGTTTTACTCTGTAGCACTTTGGGATTGCTTTGACAATGAAAAGTGCTTTAAAAATAAAATGTATTTTTATTATTATTATTATTATTATTATTAATCAAAATTCCAACCCTTACCTCAAAGCTTTGGACTAGTGAATGAGATCAAGATACAATGCTTAACCAAGTGGATCTGTAAACTGTCATTTACAACAGACTTAATCAGTAATAATTTTACGGTGAGGAATTAAGTTTGGCTCATATGGGGGTTTGTTTAAAGCGCATGAACTTCTGACTGCTTGTTTCTTGCACCGTTGGCTTCGTTTTTTTTAAGCAACTTTCTATGCTGCACTTTTTAAACACGAGGACTACAAGAACAAAATCCAAGTTGTAGCAAATAAATAAATTTGAATTAATCCGACAGGAAAAACACAGATAAACATCACTAACGAGAAGCTGGCTACAGGATAAAACCTGCCTTCAGGGATAAGGACACACTGAAGGACAAACGTAAACAAGTGCTTACGTTATGTTGTCCTCATCCAAAAATACTAGCATGACTTGTTAGTGATTATTGGACCGGTGGGACACAAAATGTAACAGCAAGTCAAGGCCTGGGAGTTTTACAGACTGCAGAAGCAATAATTAGCTACCCTTTCCCCTGCTATGGCTCATTACAAGTCCACAGTGAGAAGCGAGTATGGGGAAATAGAGTATTGTTATATTTGACTTAATTAAAGCAGCCAATTAAATCACGTATCACAGTCGTCAGGTGTGCTCTAGAGAATGTACACATTTTACTGGTTATAAGAAATTAGTAAAAGAGCAGATCACTATCTATTGCTGCTTATTAGTCTGCTGTGTGCATACATGTACTTGTGAGTTGGGGTCTGTGTGTGTGTGTGTGTGTGTGTGTGTGTGTGTGTGTGTGTGTGTGTGTGTGTGTGTTGGTTGTGTGTTTGTGTGTGAGGCTCCAGGGAATAATTTCTCCTTACTTTTGGAACTGCAAATTAGTGTTAGCGTGTGTGTGTGTGTGTGTGTGTGTGTGTGTGTGTTTATGTGTGTGTGTGTGTGTGACTCTCACCTCACATTTTCTTCAGTCTTGGAGGCAGCTCGGTGAAATTCCTCCTTGCTCTGTTCATATCTTTCCAAATTCTAAAGGACAATTCAAGAAGACATAAACAGAAAGCATTAGTTTGGTTTTTAAATGTGTGCTAGGGCTGCACCTTCCTGGAAACATTTTTTTTTTTAAATTCTGCAATATAAATTGTGATAATAATGTGTAATAGCCTAAAGGAATTTCCACCCAAGAGAAAATGTTGTACATTTTAAAGTGAAATGCATCAGTTTGGTGTACTTGGAGAGAAAAATAAAGAAGTGATATCTGTGAAGAACTTTGTGCTCCAATCATTTAGATGTTGTTATCCTGTGCCAATGCAATTACCCATCATGGACATGTTTGTAGGCTATAAGTGAAAGGTGTATAAAGTGTTCATAGATTTTTTTTTTTTGTGTGTGTTGTCTTGTTCTTATCTTGTTTCATTTTTAATCATCACTCTTCCCTTTGGATATTTTACTTTTGAGCTGCTGTAACCAGTGAATCTACCCGGTGTGGGATCAATGAAATTCTTAGCTAAATTAAAAAAAGACACTCAAAGCATTGCACGTCCTTTGATGCCACTATCGCAATGTCGATGCTGAAACAATATATCGTGCAGCCCTAGTGTGCGTTAGTGTGTCTGCTTTGCTTTTGTATAAATAATTGTACATCTGTGTTGACAAAGGCTTTTAGTGAAAATAAAGCTCAGCAGTAACAAGATGCGTTACTCATACAATTTTTTAAGTAATTGTGATTTCCAACTTTGCAGCTTGCCTGCTGAGAACAAAACCCCGAGCAAGCAGGCCGTGGTATTATGATAAAACAAGCAGCTAATCCACAATAACTGCAGCCTTTCCTCTGCTGATCCTGCTAGCTTAGGCCCTCCAGCACCCGGTACCCACCCCCTCCGAACCCAAATATTTAACCATCAAACTGTACCAGGTGGGGAGGGAATGATGAGGTGGGAGAAAAAAGAGAGTGAAAACCTAGAAGGGAGGTCAGAGAAGAATAAAAAAAAGAGAAGCAGCAGATAGCATGAAGGTAAGAGGCAAGAGAAAAGAGAGAGAGTGAGGGAGAGATATGTGCACGCCCTGACTACTTTGGGTTGGATTGGACTCTGTGTGTAATACCACACAACACGGATCCACTGATTGACAGTATTTGAGTCCCCCAGTTGTAAAGGCTTTGACTACAATGATTAGGCCACCTGCAGCCTCTTAATTGCCATGTCCCCATTTCCTCATTACGTTCACTCACTCCATCCTGTAGACCTTTTTCGCTCTCTCTGCGCCTAATCAACCTTGCTCAGTAGATGCTCCCAACATTAAGTCTGCACAGAGGCTCTGTATGTCCTCCTGCCTTCCCCTTAAATATTCACATAATGATGCTGTATGGTTGATATTTTGAGAAAATAGATTATTTTAGACCAGTGTTAGGGATAACATTGAGGAGGAAACTCAAGTGCACGACATAGGAAAAATAATGAATAATGATGCAAATGTCTATGATTTCATTATTATTTTTAAAATGGCCAAAAGCCCCTCTCACACAACCAACAAAGCCATGCCGTCGTTGTTTGGTTCAGTTTAAATTAGCCAGCGTAATGGAGGATCTTCTTCACGCCAGTGTCAAAAAGCTTGTTAGCTGTGATAAGGTGGCAACAGTTGAATATTACAGTCATCAGCCATCAATGACCCAACAGACCTCTGCCTCTCTACCAATGATGATTGCAGCCAGCTGTCTACAACTACCCTGCACTATGAGATTCCGTTAATTCACTGTTAGGAGTCGGTGTCAAGCTAGAAAGGTAATTAGGTAGATTCATTTTTACTGTTTATTTCATTAGCTGTTAACTTATAAAGTAATGTAATTTTGTTAAAAGGGTGACACTGGAGTGTGGTGGTTAGCACTGTTGCCTCACAGCGAGAGGGTTCCTGGTTGGAATCCCGGCTGGGGCCCTTCTGTGTGGAGTTTGCATGTTCTCCCCGTGTCTGCGTGGGTTTTCTCCGGGTTCTCCGGTTTCCTCCCACAGTACAAAAACATGCTTGTGTTAGGTTAATTGATGACTCTAAAATTGCCCGTTGGTGTAAATGTGAGTGTGAATGGTTGTCTGTCTCTGTTCGTCTCTATGTGCCCTGCGATAGAGTCCTGTCCAGGGTGTACCCTGCCTCACTGTCAGCTCGGATCGGCTGCAGCCCCCCGCGACCCCGACAGGGACAAGTGGTTGAAGATGAATGAATTAATGAATTTTGTTAAAAGGTAGTTCTGAAATGGAAACACAACATGAAAGCTACACATCAGGATATAGGGCCCAAAAGCATGTGCCATGAAATAAACACAATTGCTAAAGCAGCAAGAGGTAAAAATTCTGCGGACATGACATTCTACATGATCTACAAGTGGGTGGCCACACACACACACACACACACACACACACACACACACAGACACACACACACACACACACACACACACACACACACACACACACACACACACACACACACACACACACACACACACACACACACACACACACACACACACACACACACACACACACACACACACACACACACACACACACACACACACACACACACACACACACACACACACACACACACACACACACACTTTGATCTAACCGTGAAGGGATGAGTCTTTTAACTCACACACACTCCCACATCATCTAGCCTTCTGGTCTGACCTCAAAGTGGCATTCACTGAACAACACGGAAGAATCATCGATGGTGTCACGCCGGTGACCCTGGGCTCTGTGTGGACCCGTGTGTATGTTAAGTGTGTGAGCTTAGAGAGTCCTATATGCTTTCATGTATTTACTTCCATCTACTTAGGCAGTGTTCTGTGGTGTTTATGTCTGACTGTAAATTCCTTTTCTGTACAGTAGCCACTGAGGGGTCACAGGAGTCGCTAATGGAACACCTAGTCAGCTAATCGTTATGAATAATAACTCCGTTAACATTAGCTGGGACCCTACAGCGCACACAGAAGTGTATACATTTTGACGCTTGGTTTTACATTTGCAAATGTTTGTTTTTTTACAGAGCCTGGTAAGCTGTTTTCTCCTTCTTCCGGTCTTTGCCCAAAGCCAGTCTATCTCATCAAATGTACAGTGTGGGTATGGCGCTGTTAAGTCTTATGTAACAACCTTTCAAAATACGATTTCCCGGTCCAAACGCTCCGTTGAACACGACGGCCAAACCTGTGAACAATAACAATCACTCCTTTCTTCAGTGAAACACAATTCCCTCTATAGGAAAGTAGTCCCAAAACCTAAAATACAGTATAAAGCACTCATTCTACAGCCAGAAACTCATATGCTTTAGAGGCAAAGTAAAAGTATTTCAACCACATTTATCCTCGCAACTTTAGAAGTTCAATTACAGTAAATTATAACCACTGTTGAGGAGTATAAACAAGCACTTTTTGTACCACTAAAGAAAATTAATGAGGCAACTGGAGTGGAAGCCACGGTTCTGCAATGTTCAGCAACGTTAACTTATTATGAAACTCATATCTTCATCTCCAGATGGGTGCGGCCTCGGTGGAAATGTTGCTAACAAGCTAAACTAATAAGCAGATTCGATGCCTCCGCTGCAGCATATTGAGCAGATAGCTTTTCTCAAGATGAAAGCGTTCAACTTTGACTCTGGTCTACATACGGCCCAGGGTGTACTCATTTCCATAAGAAAGTACAACATGGCAGAAAAGTACAGAATTAAAGAAAATAAAAAATACTTTCAGGAACACACATACCTTTACATAGCCTATAGCATGTTGTCTGTGAGAGAGTGTGTGTGTGTGTGTGTGTGTGTGTGTGTGTGTGTGTGTGTGTGTGTGTGTGTGTGTGTGTGTGTGTGTGTGTGTGTGTGTGTGTGTGTGTGTGTGTGTGTGTATGTATACAATAAGAGTGAGCACGCATGGTCATCTTAAGTACTTTGTTTTGCCAGGAAAAAAGGTACTGCCATTGGCATTATATGAGTAAAGATGTGTGTTTGTGTTTGTGTGTGTGTGTGTGTGTGTGTGTGTGTGTGTGTGTGTGTGTGTGTGTGTGTGTGTGTGTGTGTGTGTGTGTGTGTGTGTGTGTGTGTGTGTGTGTGTGTGTGTGTGTGTGTTTGTGTGTGTGTGTGTGTGTATACAATAAGAGTGTGCATGCATGGCCATTTTAAATAAGTCCTTTGTTTGGACAGGAAAAATGGTACTGCAATTGGCATTATATGAGTAAAGCTAGGTGTATGTGTGTGTGTGTGTGTGTGTGTGTGTGTGTGTGTGTGTGTGTGTGTGTGTGTGTGTGTGTGTGTGTGTGTGTGTGTGTGTGTGTGTGTGTGAGTTTGCAGATATATCTGGTGTACCATGTGGGGGCCCCTGCTGACAGCGTGTCAAGCAACCTGTCAGACTTGGAGGAGGATTATTATCTCCTTCTGTACGCTCTATTTCCACTCGCTTCAAACTATACTTTAAGATGACAGGAGTGTGCGCGAAAGAGTGAGAGAGCAAGACAGAGAGTGAGGTAAAGATGAAAAAAAGACAAAGGAAGAATTGGGCAGGTAGTAAAATGTGCATTTACTAACAAAAAATAATCAAATAAATGTTATTACTGCTTTTCCTGTATTGACATTTTGAATGAAATGGAAATGTAGAGATGGCAGTCTTCTGGATTGTCACAACAGTAGAAAAATTACAAATCTTGCCTCTCCCAAATGCATCGTCAAGTTTGCCATGAGCTGTTGTTACGTCTCAAACCAGCACATATGTCAATGCAAAAGGTGAGATAACATCAACATAAGCCTGGCTCACTTTGACTTCACTCATGATCCTGGTTCGGTTTAACGGAGCTGTTTGAGAAAACTAAACCTCAAGCATCGAGAATATTTTGAGCAGTCAAACAAAACACAAACACACAAACACACTGATCCTGCATACATCCCCCATTTACATATACAGTACACGTGCACCTGAATATACAGTATGCATGCAAAACACACACATCTCTCTCTGTCTGTTTCTCTGTCCCACATGCACACCCACATGTAGAGGTCTGTCTATAAACATCCTAAGCCCAACAGCAAACACAGCTTGTGCCACCCGTATGTCAGCCTGGCAGTCTTCTACTCGCTCTGCAAACCCAACCTGTTACTAATGAGACTAACACAAATAGCTGGGCATCTGACACCAAGACCTGTGTGTGTGTGTGTGTGTGTGTGTGTGTGTGTGTGTGTGTGTGTCTGTGTGTCTGTGTGCCTTTGTTTGTTTGTCCGTCATTTAAAGTAGAGAGCCACAGAATCATGGAGGGTGAGATAGACCCTCCTTCTTGTCTTCTCTTCAGCAGGACAGGATTGGACATGCCTAGTTTCCAAAAACTCCAAACTTAAGATTTAACCAAACAGGAAAAAGCCTATTCCTCGAGTCAGTGGCTACCAAGAACTCTATCCGCTTATGGTAGCTTAGGGCAGACACTCAACATAACCTCTACTGACATGCACATACGCACACATACACACGATTTATTCCTAACTTGGTTTGAGATTTTCTTTCCGTCAGTTTTCCAACAGCAATCAATGATTGACAATATGTGAATGGATAGAAAACCATATAAATCAGAGGCAGAGTGTATAAAGTCTAACCTGACTCTCACCAGATGAATTTCATTCTGCCTAGCTCCGCCTAGCTCCACTCATCCATCTGGGATTGCTCCATAGGAGAGGGATTTAGGGACTAGTGAAAAATGGTCGAGCAGATCAAATTTTTAGCAATGTGACGTAGCGGAGAAGGGACTGTTTTGCTTCAGACAACAATGACGGCTCACATCCAGGAAATTTGCTGTGCGGAAAGTTGCCATTGTCCGCAAATTTTCCTTGCACAGACGACATTGATCATTGTTCTGTTTTGGTTTTCCCTGCGTCACTCTCATCTGCGTCACTGGTTGGTTTCGATGTGAGTGGTTGAAGAAGCACGTAAATAAAGATAACGGACAAGTGGTTTATCCCATAATATGCAGGGATTTTTGATAAGGCCCAGCCCTGTAAATCACCTCTCCTATGGAGCGATCCCAGAAGGATGAGTGGAGCTAGGCGGAAGCAAGACGGAACAAAATTCTTCTGGCGAGAGTCAGGTTATATAAAGTCTACCCTCAGCTACAAACAGAGGAACCACAGGGGTTAACTGTAACGCTGCAGCAATGGCACTCCGATGTTAAGGTTGCCGTGTGACTCCAACTGCTCCCACCATCCCTCGTGCAGGACAGACTTCTATACGCCATAATAAACACAACGTAATGTTCAGATTTTAAACATAACGTCCTGTAAAGGTCTTTTCCATCTGAGAACTATGGGAGTGCTTCCCCCGGAGAGCCCATGTAAAGGTCCATCTTGTGTGGCGCCTGGTGGGGCTGAGACTTAACTCAAGACCAAAAGCTCCCACACCTTTTCTGCCGGGTAAATGTCAGACGGACAGATGAAAGGGGATGAAAGGGCTTGTAAGGGCTCTGTGGAGATGCTCAGGCTGCCTGAGTTCCCTTTTGAATTACCTTTACTGACACACCTTGTGCGGTACTTTCTCTATGGATTTGCGCGCACTTTACTTGCCGTCTTATTCTCCTGTGGCAGCTAGTTTAACTTTATATTAGGAAGAAGTGCAAAAGAAAACCTGAAAGGAGACTGACGCCTGGTATCCACCCACAGTGGCCTTGACAGTGCGCCTGTTCCACTCGCATTTTAGACTAAAGCAGTGTGCAAACTTTAAAATGTATTTAGGATTAACACACATAGGGTGCGTTAACGCAGAAACTCCCATTGAGTCGCTACAATTTAGTTTTAATATGTTGTCTTGCTGTTAGTAGTTCAGTTGTAAAATAGCAATACATAAGCCCCTTCATGCGCTCCCAGGTGACTGGTGCGAACTTCTGGGAGCCCACGGACCCCGCACATTGCCTGCAGCATCTTCAGAACAGTCAAAGACAGTTAAGTTAAGCTCATCGGGGACAATTAACCCTCTTTAAGTTCTCCCTGCTCACCTCTCCAAGTTTATTTCCTGTTAACATGCATACCTTTGTGAATTTTCCATTTTGTGTTCTGCAGCTCTACAAGATGTGCTGGCTTAAATAGAGTGGACGACAGTTTAGGTAACGGTAATAACTGCGGTTCTCTGAATGAATCGCTATATACACATATATAGCTATATATACATATATACATATATATATATATATATATAAATATATATATACATATATATATATACATATATAGCTATATAGTAACTTTTTCTATGAATGGAGAGCTGTTTTCTCAGATTGGCAGATTTTAAATGAATTGGAATGAGTTTAAATTCATTTTCAACCAAAAACAAATAACATAATTATTAAGTTAATAGTTTGTAACTGAAATAATTAAAATCTATCGTATTTTTTCAGATAAATTAAATTATTTTGCTTGTAAATGTCTTCTTCTATACCTTTATAAATAAAAAAACCCACATTATTTGTGTCTTTCTCATTGTGTTCCCAAAGTTCTTTATGCGCGCCTAAATTTTTCAACTTAGGAACACATGCGCCCCTCCGGGAAAAAAAGTTAGCATCCAGCCTTGACCCAGCAGCTGTTAATGTGACTGTCACTGTCACACAGTAGTACCTTTGAGTGTTAGAGCTGTGATTTCAGCAGGTGTGTTGGACCAGACTCAGAGAGCCGATGCCATTCATGTTGCAAAATTCCCATAAGAGAGTTACAACACAGACCATTTATGTCCTTCCACTTTCAGTCAGGGAGCGGCGGCTGAGTGAACATGCACAAACCATGTGGATTGTGCCTGCATTTGTGTGATTGTACAACAGTGCGAATGTTTGTTTGTGGGAGTTTATATACTGCATGTGTGTGTCCAAGTCTTACATGCGTGTCTATGCGTCTATACTGTAGTTGTGTCAATGTGCAACTTTGGGAATCTGTGAAAGCCTCTAATTATGTCCTTGTAAGTGTCTTTGTTTGTGTGAGAGAGAGAGAGAGAGAGTGTGTGTGTGTGTGTGTGTGTGTGTGTGTGTGTGTGTGTGTGTGTGTGTGTGTGTGTGTGTGTGTGTGTGTGTGTGTGTGTGTGTGTGTGTGTGTGTGTGTGTGTGTGTGTGTGTGTGTGTGTGCGTGTGTGTTGTACCCTCTTCTCCAGCTGTGCCAGCTGCTCCTTGTAGAAGGCATCCAACGCTTTCAGCTGTGAATCTTTTTTCTGTAGCCGCTGAGCCTGCAAGAGGGAACACACACACACACACAAGGGGATTAAACACTGTATACTGCTACACTTTCTCTCTAAAAGGTAGGAGACTAGTAAAGTATACAGTAGTAGCCAAGGTTTATTGGTTGATTAGATTCATTTAAATGGTAGTGATCATTTTCTGTTAAATGCTAAAACATGATATAATATCACAGAAAAGGATTAGCTGCCATCACCATGCATCTGGCTGTAGATGTTTGGGATGTTTATATTTTTTAACAAATGAAGAAAATGTTATTTTGAGCTTTTTTGTTGACCCCGTTGAACTGAAAACTGAACCGTTACCCCTACACCGTTGCAACATAGGATTGTTTGATTTGGTCAAGCAAAGGAATGTGAACAACTCTGGTGAACCAGCCAAATATAATTTGGTCATTTGTTGGAACTGGTTGGCCTAATGGCTCTTTCATCGTAACTAGAGAGAAGAGCTCATGAGGTAAAGGGTTTTATCCTCCACAGGCCATTTAGGATGATGAACAAATGAGGGATCCCTATTGTCTATCAGAGACCCATTGTGCTTGCACACATACAGCACATGGATACTTTATTCAGTCCAAGGTGAGGTTGAATGTAAAATAGGCTGCTTTTGACCTTAAAATCACATGGATGAAATACTGCAGCATGTAAAGACAGATGCACTGATCTGCTTCAGACAAAGCAATAGCACTTCTAAAATACTGTTATTTTCTGTTAATTTGATACAACAGCAGTTGTGGCTTTCCCACTGCTGTACAAGCAGGTTTTTTTTAATTAACCAAGGTACTACAACAAAAACCTTTATTTTGTGAAACACTTTCAGATACCTCCCAGATTTTTCTCAATGTTTTTTTTTCACAAAATAAAGGTTTTTGTTGAAGTGCCTTGGTTATTTAAAAAAAACAAAAAAAACATGCTAGTACAGGTGTGGTATAGCCACAGCGGATATATATATCAAATTATCAACAATCAAGATAAATACATTTCAGAATGAATATTACTATTTATTACTTGTTCTCTAATTGTCATCACCAGTGTACAGTATATACTGTATATACACACACACACTATATGCCACAAACACAAAGAGCACAGACAGCCAGCCACAAGCCTCTTAGAGAAGCTTCTTTTCACACCTGCTTCTCTCTTTTCATCCATCCATCCATCCATCCACACCATTGTGCTTGTGCTTTGGCTGGCAAAGAGAATCATGTCATACATCATCTCACCACATATTATGTTATTTTAAAGTAATTTGGCAGCACTGAAGGTGTCAGGCATACATATATGATCATAAAAGCGTGCACAGGTGTGTCATGTTCCTGTCTTGGTAATGCTCCATGGACATATTTCATATAATGGACAACGAAAAACACACTTTCTCACATCTCTACGAGGTGTTTCTATCCATCTGTAAAGAGATGCATTTCCTGACGAATTACGATTGAAAAACAAACTGTGTGGAAACCAGGTGTATCCGTTCCATGCAGAGAAAGAGAGAGAGAGAGAAAGAAAGAAAGAAAGAAAGATGCAGTGCTTATAGAAAGTTATGATACCCTTTTTGAAATAGTCACTTTTTCGTTTTACACCCTGAAATTATAAGCTTAACGTGATAAACACATTTTGCCTCACGACATTCAAGTGAATATTTGATAAATTGATAAAAATGAGAAACTAGAATAACAGTGGGTGGGAAAAGAGTACCCAGATTTAATACTTTGTCAAACTGTTTGAGTTCAGTCAGATTCTGTGGTGAGCTGCGATGGACTGCACTCTTCGAGTCTATCCACAGATGTTCTGTAGGATTCAGGTCAGGGCTCTGACCGGGCCACTCCTTTAGCCACTGTGTTGTTTTTATGGCTGTGTTTTTTTGATCGGTACCAACTGCCCAGTCCCCGCTGAAGAGAAACAAGCCGACAACATAACGCTGCCACCACCATGCTTCACTGTAGGTATGGTGTGTTTTGGGTAAACATAGTGCTTGGAGTTCAGCCCAAAAAGTTCAGTTTTGGTCTCACCTGACCATAATATCTTTTGCCACATGGCATCAGAATCTTCAATATGTATATGGGACTCAGTCTGACATTTATTCAGAAGAGACTTCTTTCTTGCCACGCTGCCATACATGTAGAACTTGTGAAATTGTTGTCACATGCACAGATCGACCAACTTCTGCCATTAAAACTTGGAACTCCTTCAAGGTCACCATGGGCCTCTTGGTAGCTTCCCTGATCAATCTTTTCCTGGCTCGGTCCTTCAGTTGTGAGGGGCGGCCTGATCTAGGTGAGGTATGGGTGGTGCCATATACCTTCCACTTATGACAATACTCTGATTGGTCCTCAGAAGGTTAGTCAAAGCCTTTGCAATGTTTTTATATCTTTCTCCTAACTTGTGCCTATCCACAACTTTATCCCGGAGCTCTTTAAAAAGCATCTTACCAACCATGGTAAGTTATTTGTGTTACAATGCACTACTAGGAGTGGAATCCTCAAGGAACAGCTGATTTTATTCTGAAGTAATCAAAAACATCACAATTGATGTCTGGTGGAGGCCAATTAACTTGGTGTGTAATCTGGAAGGTGATCAGTTCTAACTGAGAATGGGACTCATCACATTTCGAACAATAAGACAAAATGTGTAAATCAAGCTGGAAAAATATTGTTTTTATGTTTTATAATTTCAGGGTTTAAAACAAAAAAAAGTGTCTATTTCAAAAGGGTATCACGACTCTCTGTAGGCACTGTAGAAGGTAAAATCTGATTTTCATTCCTTTCTGTTTTTCATATAGACTGACAAAACGCAGGGCTGACAGGGTGACAGCAAGTCAGCCCTCTGAACTTATGTGTGCTAACAACGGATAGGTGCAACATGTTTTGCCAACACTAGACATCAAACATAAGCCAGAGACTAAATTGTATTAAGTTGCTTGGGGCTGTAAATTCATCACTCCAAAGCAGAAGACAGAAACCTCAGACTCCCCCTGGATCTGGGTCCACAGCTGCCTGTATCAGAGAACAGCATGAAAGTGAAGTGTGCTGCGGCTAAAAACAACATTACTTGCCTTGAAGAATCTCAGTCGACCGTCGGTCGATTTTCAATTGGTGATTGGAATCTTGGATCTCCAGGGGGCTGCCATAACAATTTACATTCCTACACCTGTTTGTATGTGAAACCTACAGTTAAAATGAATTATGAAGGGGCGGCCGGTGGAACAGTGGTTAGAGCAGTCGCCCCATGTAGAGAGGCTGAAGATCCTCGAGGCAACGGTCACAGGTTCGACTCTGACCTGTGGCCCTTTGCTGCACATCTCCCCCTCTCTCTCTCACCCTATTTCCTGTCTGTCCTATCTAATAAAAGGCCTGAAAAAGGCCCAAAAAAATAATAATAATTTTGAAAGCAAACTTGCAATGTAATGCAAATTTTATGCAAAAAGAGATCTGGCATCAGAGTCAGTATTGGTATCGGCAGATAAATTGAGGTATCGGATCGGTACTGAGAAATAGGTGAATCGGTACATCTCTACGTGTAACCAGTGCCGCACACGTAGAGATGTATCAATCCACTTTTGTGGGCGGGACATTGAGTGACACTACAGAGTGGTAACGATAGAAGGACAGATGCATCAGAGCCAAACTAGTGCATTTTTTTAATGTATTCATTTTATCAGCTAAAAGAATAATCAGTTGGTCCTTACTTACCATTGCATCTATATCATCTGCAGACTAGAGAGGTTGGGAAATAGAAAATAGAAAGAGTAGCAGAGATAGAGAAACAAAGCAGGATAGGAAAAGAAAGACCAAGGAGGAGGGACAGAGAAGCACAAACAGTAAGAAAACACCAGACAGGGTTTGGGTTATGCCTAATAAATGATTACTTTAATTGCCAATTCCTAAAATTTTACTACGGTATAAATCAGATGAAATTCGAAGAAGTAAAAAACATAACCCTAGAGCATTTACTATGGAATATTTCTAAATTGATTCAGTAAACATCCTTGAATTTTGCCTGTACCACAAAAAGACATTTCCCTCACAACGTGATATTTTCATTTTGATTTATAAAAGGGACACAGGGTAGATATAATCCTATTTATCTCGTTTCCATATATTTTGTATAAACTTTTTAAAACTTATTTTAAAACCCAGATGTAGCCAGACGTGTATCTTTCAGCAAACTTCGACAAGTCTGTCACTGCTCTCCCTGTCAGTTCTCTCCGTCAGCTCCATATGGGCTGTTTGAATGACTTTAATTTAAGCATCAGTATCTGGATGCACCAAAGTTGTAGCGTTGGCTGATTTGACCATGGACGGGAACTAACATCAGCCATATTACCGTTACAATAGTGTCCCATTGCCCTGTCACCACAGTACTGTGTCACCACGCGGTGTCCATGACAGAGTTTACAGCTTTAGTGTATAATTCTGCTTGTGTGACACCCAAAGTGTTTCCATACTTTACTTTCTGTGTAGTGTTAAACCACACTTTGGATTTAAAGTTTGAGGGTGCAGGTTGCATCTCTGCGGATCACGGACCATCTGCGATTGTCTGCTTTTCGCTTAAAGTTAAAGTTCAATAGATGTTCTGACTCAATCTTCACTGGTCCAAACTTAGCGATTGAAAACTCTCAAAAACTTCGAATCAAATTTCCCCGTAGCGGGTTTAATACAGGAATTCTTCTTCTTCTTCTTCTTCTTGATAGCTTAACTTCTTCTTCTTCTTGATAGCTTAACTTCTTCTTCTTCTTCTTCTTCATAGCTTAACTTCTTCTTCTTCTTCTTCTTCTTCTTCAAAGCTTAACATTTTCTTCTTCTTCTTCATAGCTTAACTTCTTCTTCTTCTTCTTCTTCATACCTTAACTTCTTCTTCTTCTTCTTCATAACTTAACTTCTTATTCTTCTTCAAAGCTTAACTTCTTCTTCATAGCTTAACTTCTTCTTCTTCTTCTTCTCCATAACTTAACTTCTTCTTCTTTTTCTTCTTCATAGCTTAACTTCTTATTCTTCTTCATAGCTTAACTTCTTATTCTTCTTCATAGCTTAACTTCTTCTTCTTCTTCTTCATAGCTTAACTTCTTCTTCTTCTTCTTCATAGCTTAACTTCTTCTTCTTCATAGCTTAACTTCTTCTTCTTTTTCTTCATAGCTTAACTTCTTCTTCTTCTTCATAACTTAACTTCTTCTTCTTCTACATAGCTTAACTTCTTCTTCTTCTTCTTCTTCTTCTTCCAAAATGAATGCAGTAGTTGCGTCTTATGTAACTGAATTGCATCTCACCTGCATAAACAGGGCTCCTCTTGTTGCTATTACAGTGAACTACTTATAGACCAGTATTTTAGCACGGTCACATCAGGAGAAGTTTTCCTCAGACTGAAGAATCTTGTTAAACTGCCAAAACTTATGGCATCAAAGTGTATCAACATTAGGAAAACTTCATGTTACTAGAGATGGAACTTACACCAGATGGGTACGTTTGTCACGTTAGAGAAGTCAACATGTAGAAAGTTTTAATAATAACCAAGTATCTCTTAGACTGACAGCCTGTCAGACACTATCTGAACTACCCTAATGTACTAAATCTCTTACATCTGGCACACCCTGCAAATTAATGCCAATCAATATGTTAACGCACTATTGTCGCCGGCAAACGACACTGTGGCACCGAGGAGGCGCAGGGAATCTAAGAGCACACATGCACGCACATACAGACGGGGGAGGATTCATCATAATTATCAGGGCTGCTGAACACAAAATCAAATCAGAGCAGATCGTCTGCCTTTCCTAAACAGACCTTAACTACGGAGAGACAAAGAGCGCTTCTGATGTGAGATACTTCCACCGTCGTGTGAAAGCCACAGCTGCTGCATGTTAATGCAGGTGAAAAGATGGACGGAAACTGTTCATGTGTTCATTTTATGTTAGACGAGAATCTGTTTGGTGGGGATTAAGCAGAAACTGAATGACTATAATTGAAAAAAAACAGCTCTCCTTCCTATCCGTCTGTGTTGCTCCTGTTTTAATTTGCAGTCAGAGAAGAAACTGCAAGTGAATCAGATGGCTCCTCTGGTGTCCCTCCAGGGACCCGGGAGTCTACGGTAGATTAACAGCCAGCCAGGCGTGACACACAGACACACACACACACACAGACACACGCACGCACGCACGCACGCACACACAGGATGGCTGAGGCTTACATTCTCATATTTGTTTAGTCTGTCTCTGTTGTGATACCTTGGACATTCAGTTTTCCGTTAGCACTGCAAAAAGAAAAAAAACAACAACCTGCAGGCCCCTAATTTCAATCAAATTCAATGAAATCGAAAACTGCTGCTGTGATCCCCCGGGAGAGCAGGTGTCCCATGTAGGCTGGGTCCTCCGCAACGCATTGGGTTCAGGTTCAGGTCTGGCCCCCTTTGCTGCATGTCAGCCCCTCTCTCTCTTTCCCGCTTCACTATCAATCTCCAGCTGTTTTAGTAAAGGCAATAAAAAGCCTTTAAAATAACCACTGAATCACCAAAAACGGTGTTGCATTTTTTTATGTACAAAGAATAAATACATAAACAAATGGAGCTTAAAAGTAACATTAACATTACAATAGACAAAGATCTCACATCCCTACTACGTGATCAACTGCTTGCGTCTTACAATATTTATTTTTTTTGTTTAAACAATTGTCGTTTGTCATACAGAATATAAAATTCATGTTGTTGGACGGGACGGCCAGTGGCACAGTGGTTAGAGCACTCGCCCCGTGTAAAAATTACTCCGACCTGCGGCCCTTTGATGCATGTCTCCCTCTCTCTCTCTCTCTCACACCTCATTTCCTGTCTGTCCTACATAATAAAGGCTTGAAAAATGCTCTAGAAATATACCTGTTAATTAAGTTGAAAAGCAATAAAAGAGATAAACACTCATCTGGTTGAGAAGAAGAAAAGATAAGGAAAGACAGAACCTCAAGAGACAAGAGGAAGACCAAATGCAAAACAAATGTAAACAAGTGCAGACAAATATCTTCAGTTATTGAGAAGGGGCATAATTGAATAGGGCAGCTGCTACCCATGAGTTAAACAGGAGATTAGCCTACAAACGTATTATCGCACATTCTTCCTGCTTCAGGCCCCTTCTGCAGAATCAATTCAGTGCAAAGCCAGAGGTGTGAAGCATCTATTTAGAAAGCTACACACAGCAGCAAAAATGTGTAAATGAGGAGACAGAAAAAAGAAGCAGGGGACAGTGAGGGGAAGATAAGCTCAAAACGATGAGCTGAAACAAAGAAAATGACAAACAAAAACCCAGAAAGTATGAGTGAGCGAGTGGGAACAAAAGATGAGAGCCTCTGTTGAAGAAACATCTCACAGCAAAACCTAAAGATGTTCTCCTTAAGATTTTCATCTATTTCATTGTCTTTTAAGATACTATCTGTCAAAGAGGGAGTTAAAACAATGGTGATTGATCATATGACCCACTAAAGAAAGCACTTCCACTTGCCTTCGCTGGATATTCAAATATCTGTGTCTGTGGTGACATTCCCTCGCTAAATGTAAATAGACTGCCATGTGAAAAAACTGTTATCCATCATGGATAATCCTCTCCAACTCACACTGGTCAGACAGCGGAGCACCTTCTCCAGAAGGCTGCTTCAGCTTCGCTGTCGTAGCAACAGATTCAGGAAATCTTTCCTGCCACAATCCATCACTTTTTATAATAACTCTCTCACCTCTGCCTGTTCTTTTCTCTACTGTTTTTTTGTTTTGTTGTATATATTATTATTGTTGTAGTATATTTTGCATATATTATTATTGTTTATTGTTTATAGCACACTGTGCACTGTATATATACACTATGTATATATTGGATTCTATTTATGTTATGTACAAAGTGTGTTATTTGCTGACTCACTACTGCTGTAACAAAATAATTTCCCAGTCTGGGATCATTAAAGTAATTCTATTCTATTCTATTCTATGTTTGACTGACGCTGCTGACAGTGGTAGTGTCTGTGATCACTAACAGTTATGCTGCGTTCACTTGTAATCGGAAATCGAGTACTTCCAACTTATGAGTCTTATTTGTAGTAAGGGTTTAATAGGAACGTGTGTGCTTGTGTGCTTGTGTGCTTGTGTGCATGCACGATTTAAGAGGGTAAAATATATGGGACGGACTGGAAGTAGAAAGGGGAATGTGTCAATAAAAAAAAAACTTGAACTTTTAACATTAGCCAATTTTTTTCTGGTGAAAATAAGAGAAATGATGAGTGCCACTAAATGCATTTGATCATTTTTTAATTTTGTTCAATCTATCTACCAATCAATATATCTATCTATCTATTTACAGTCTGCAGTTAAACATATATTAACATTTTATGAATTTCAAGAGACGTACTTCAAGCTAGGTGTGTAATGCATGGTGTATTATGTATGCAAAAATAAATAAATAATTTAAATTAAAATAAATATTGGCTCTGCTGTTGCTAAAGAACTGGCATGTTGAGAATTCACGTTATGCCTGTAAAAGTGATCACAGTGATCGGCTATCGGCCTGAAGAAGATTTAGCCTCTGAGGGCAACGGCTAATATTATCTTGGGCTCGCATTGACAAACTTTTAACACCAGGCCCTAGTAAAAAGAGGTAAAAATTAGAATCAATTCATATATATACAGCAAAAATCCAAAATATTAGACGTAAAAGAAAAAAACTAACTACTGACCCACTAGTCAGTTGAAGACAAAGATATTTTTACAGTGCCACAGCTCTGCTCTACAACAGCTATGATGCACTGCAAGTTTCCAGGCCGGGCTGTGGGGACAACAGATGGCGGCTGGCTGAGCGGTTAGTCAGTGTGTCTGCCGGGTCGATGTCACAGTGATATCAGCTATGGAGGGGCCAACACCCTCTTCCAGTACAGAAGGAGCACGTGAAGAGAGCATCCGAGGGCAGCGCACCAATGTTAACAGTCCAATGGATCATCAACACAACATGGGCATGGAACGCTAGTGTTTGGGCTTGCAACTGTGCTTGGGACAGGCACGTATAAATATACACTCACGCATCCCACTCTTCCCCTGTGGGCAGTTTGTGTGCTGTGTTGCCATCTGATAGCAGCAGCAGTGTGTTTTCCCATTTCCCTCTTTCTCCCCCTCTCTCTAGTTACTCTGCTGTGTTTATTTAACACTCAGCTCCCAGCGAGGCAATAAATTAGCACTCAATAATAATCTGACTGATAATTACAGTCACGCAGCTACGCAGGAGGAAGGAGTAGGACAATAAGGGCCACTGGCCCTACTCTCCTCCTTTATGTATTTCTTTTAGACACTTTTTCGGCCAAATTGAGTGCGTACAATGCGGGAAAATCAACAAAATTATAGGCAATGGACTCAATTTAACTTCATTCATTCATCTTCAACCGCTTGTCCCTGTCGGGGTCGCGAGAGGCTGGAGCCGATCCCAGCTGACATCGGGCGTGAGGCGGTGGTTAAATTTTGATTCCCTCTCCAAACCTATGATGATGTGAACCAGTCAGTGCACTGAAAACACATTTTTGTGACTGACCATAGGAGGTACTGTAAAAAAAATAAAAAATTTCCATTCATTTTTCTGTTTTAATACCAGTGTGATTTTTTTTTTTTGTTTAGCACTTTGAGCTACATTTTATGTCATAAAAGGTTTTGCATGAATAAAGATTATTATTATTATTATTATTATGATTTAAAAAAGCTTAGAAAGCCAGCCTTGATAATGACAGGCCTTTTTATCAGCAGGCATTTTGGAGCGGCATAAAAGAAAAGTGTTTCTAATAACCTTAACAATGGTTCTCTCCTGTTTGATTGTCCCGGTGAGCCGTGACAGTGTGACTGCCAGCCAGCATGAACACAACTAAAACGCTGAAACCACAGCCGTCATGATTCATGATTGAATTTTGATATTTACACCTGTCTTAGCTGCAATTTAGCATTTGACAGGATACGATATTTCTACTTGTTCACGATGATTTGATTTTCAGAATGAGATGTTACCTCAGTTGTAGCGGCATTTTCCCAGCAGTACCCTGTGTTATAGTGGTCTTGAAAGTGCTCTTTTATTGGTGAGGCAGCAATCTACTAGTGTTCATGTGAACCACTGCAGGTAGAGAATGACACATAAAAGGTAAATTACATCACTAAACCCAGTCGAGAAGTGTTGAGAATATTGATTTCGCCATAAGAAAATATGCATCCCAGTCCGGTGGGAAACATTTTGATAGCTTTCAATTTATCAAGCTGTATTATATAATTACAGCATGATGACAGCCCTTAACTGCTTCAGTGAGCGCTCACATCATGACAGTGGGACTGTTCTCCAACAGTTTTCTCCACCAAAATCAGCACATATTTGCAGATTTCATAAATGCAGGAAATCCCGCTAGATATGTGTGATAAGCTCCTTTTTCCCATTGCCAGTCCATGGTTCTTCATTATCTGGTTTCACGTTCGACATCACGAATGTGTCGGAAAGCAGCACGGAGAAATGTTATTATGGGTACTTTACTTTATACCCGTTCTCTTTCAAACCTGGTGCTGACTAATTTCGAAAAATACCAAACGCTGCTCGCACAGAGACAGGTGGAATTTGTGGCTGAGAGGACAGAATCACAGAAGTACCGACATGAGTCATAGTATCGTTCCGGAAAAAGGGGTGAAAATTAACGTGTTCGCCAAGGTGTCATGTTTCCATTACTGCCGATTGAAGCTAGGGATGATAAATACCTGTGACTACTGCAGTGAGCTACTGTTGATTGGAACATTTCCCACTAAAAACAAAAGCCAGATGTTAGTAGGTGCAAATGAGAAACGGATTTAAGCGTAAAAATAGTCAACATTATCGCTAATAACTGAAGATAAAAGCCATCTACTCTGATGTCTGATGTTTGGTCAGTCCATCTCCGTTTGAAACCAAAATGTACTGGGCTTCCCGTCTACCTGCCTGCTCTCTTGGCTCATCTTACCTTATCTGAATGTGCACCGAGGGGAGCTGGCTGTTGTGCACACAGTCAGCCTAATAGCTTTACATGCAGAACCATGTCAGAGACTGCAGATTACAATTACTGATACATCTGTAGGCTTATCTGTACCTCACTCCTTCCCTCCACTGCCATCTCCTCTGCACACTCATTTTCCCAATGTCCTCCTTCTTCTCATTCTTTACTGGTCTTCCTTTCCTTTTCACTCCTCTGTATTATTACATCTTCCCTCCTCCCCTTCACCCCTACCTCCTTCCCCTTGGCAGACCTTACTCTTTATTCGTCTGTTGTTTTCTCTTTCCAAACACTGGGCTCTGTGGTTAGCTGTGTGTGAGTTCATATACTTGGATGTCAATGTGACTAAATGCAGTCGAACAGTACACATATTTATACCAGTTTAAAGCGTGTGTGTTTTGTATTCATGCTTGAAGGATGTCAATTGAAATTCAAGTCAAACCCTGTGCAAAGCAACTCATTTAGACTGTTTTTGCGCTCATCTAAATGGCATAATAGCAGTGTGTTACCGTATGTCTGACTAAATAAGCAGTCAGAGGAATACATGACGAAGTATTAAGCTATTCGCCAGCTTATATGTACTGCTATAATGAAGCACGTCCTCATCTGCTTCTCTCCTGTGTGTGTGTGTGTGCATTCACACAGCTGTGTCTCTCACACCTGTAACCAAAGTCTGAATGAGCTTCCTGAGTGTGTAAGAGAAAGACAACACTGCCGCTCCACCAGCTGAGAACCTCCAGCTGATTACATGGGTGTGGGTATAAACGATGAGGCAGGTTTGTCCAATCAGAGCCAACATCTGGCTCATTCCAGCAGGGCTGCTTGACAAACAGACAGACAAGAGGGATCCAGGCGCTATCTTGCTCTGGAGTGGCGCTGCCGCCTCAGACTACCATCTGGGAATGAAACACTGGGAATTTGGCATAATGTTTGGCCCTGTGGTTTTTTTTTTGCTTTAAAGTAGTGGTGGTATTGTTTAAGGTATTCCTGAGATTATCTGAGCAGTAGATGCTAGTGATTTGGATATGTCAGGACTTTGACTGGAGCCACTCCGAAACCTTCATTTTGTTTTTTTTGAGCCATTCAGAGGTGGACTTGCTGCTGTACTTTGGATCATTGTCCTGCTGCGTAACCCAAATTCGCTTGAGCTTAAGGTCACAGCCCTAGACCGTCACACTACCACCACCACGTTTTACTGTTGCTCCGATGTTCTTTTTATGAGATGCTGTGTTAGTTTTAAGCCAGATGTAACAGGACGCACACCTTCCAAAAAGTTCCACTTTTGACTCGTTAGTCCACAGAATATTTTTCACATATGGCCAGGTTGGTTTGGATAGCTTTTTGCCCTTAATAAATGAAATCATCATCATTTTGGGGCGGCATCACTCCATTAATTGCAATATATATAGGTCCTGTCTGTGCACGTGTGTGTATTTCCGGCCTGTGTGTGTGTAACATGATTAACAACAATAATAGAGTGAAAAAATTGAATTTCTCTGTTGCAGGACTAATAAAGGAATTCTTCTTTAAAACTGCATTTTATATTTACTAAGGTTATCATTGTCGGATATTAAAATTAGTTTGATGATCTGAAACATGTAAGTGTGTCAAAAAAGGGGGCAAATACTTGTTCACGGCACTACACGTTGTAGTAGTTCTGCTGCTGTTCTGTAGGCTTGCTGTGTATATATGGCATAAGTCTTTCGCCATATGTGGGTAATTGTGTTGGGACTGCAATATTTACTAAGTGTTTGTGCTGAGCAACACAATAGAATAAAGTTTCATTTATTTTAATTTTGTGAAATTTTAAGGGACAACTTTCAAACTGTGTCGGCCCCTGCACCCAAATATATGTAAATGTTTAAACGCTGCTGTTTGACATATTAAAACAGGAGAAAGTTACGGTTTACTTGCTAGGATGTTTAATGACTCACACAATGAGTGTTATTAAGCCAGCATACCCAAAGCACACAGGTAGCGACTAGCGGGAAAACTAATGAGTAATAAGTAGTAAGCGAATTTGAATGGAGCTAATATTCCCTATTGATTGGTTTTCTTCAAGACTATATTCAATATCATCAATCTCTAGAAAAGCAGGTGAGACAATGAACACCAAAAGCTCTGGGTTTGTGAAACCCTCCTTTCAAGACAAAAGTCATTTGAACATTATGATAAAATGTTCCCTGTCACTCTGCCACTCTACAACCAATTCTGAAGTAATGATAATAATTGGAGAGATGAAAGGTCATTGTACCAGTAAGATTAAGTAAATGAGATTAACATGGGGAACCTGTGCAATAACATTTTGTGACTGGCTTTCCAATGAGAGAATTTCAAACTTGAAATTTAACTTAATATAGTGCATGATGGGTACAGAGACAAAGCAACGGACAAAATGTATGAGAGAGAGAATGTATGAGAGAGAGAGAGAGAGAGAGAGAGAGAGAGAGAGAGAGAGAGAGAGAGAGAGAGAGAGAGAGAGAGAGAGAGAGAGAGAGAGAGAGAGAGAGAGAGAGACTTCCACCTTTATGTAAAATCAGTGAATGCAATGGGCTTTTGTTGCCATCTAGTGTCACTGGAAGGAATTTGTTAATCCAGCATTTTTCTACACATCTGCCTTTGAGTGAATATGGTTTTATAAAGTAACAAATCATTTTTAGTGAAACTTAACTGAACCTTTGTCCTTTCACGTCAAAAGATATTCTAGATGTCCATCATTTAGAATGCACCTACCGTCACCCTGACAAAATCACTTCCCAAAGTTGAACCTCTGAGGTGAAGCTGTAAGAGAGAGCTGAGCTTTTCTATCAGGCTGCCCTACCCATACCGTCTAAATAAGACAAAAGGACCAACTGTTACAGTCAACACTGAAGTAAATTCCTAACTAAAAAAAATCCCCTGATTACATCACCAGGTTTACTTTCCTTATTTTCAGTAGCTGACTATATAGGGACTGGGCTTGGGAGCCGGAGGGTAGAGGGTTCAAGTCCTGGACAGACCAAGTATGGAGTGTGAACTGGTAGCTGGAAAGGTGTCGTCACCCTGACAAAATCCCTCCTGAAAGTTGAACCTCTGAGGTGTAGCTGTAAGAGAGAGCTGAGCTTTTCTATCAGGCTGCCCTACCCATACCGTCTAAATAAGACAAAATGACCAACTGTTACAGTCGACACTGAAGTAAAATCCCCTGATGACATCACCAGACTCATTTGCCTTATTTTCAGTAGCTCAGTCTGTAGGGACTGGGCTTCGGAGTAATTATGGAGAATGAACTGGTAGCTGGAAAGGTAGTAGTATATTAATATTGTAGGTTTAACTTGATTTGTAACATTGATGGACTGCCCCTTTAATTTGGATCAGTGAGGCCATAAACAATATTACTGGACAGAAGGTGGGTGTTGGGTGCAGAACAGTGACAGTAGAGTGCACCAATTTTGTGTTTCATACATCTGCAAACAAAAACGTATGCTATTAGCTTTGCCATTATAATGTGAAAATGCTATTATGTGCACATAGTAACTATAACCAGCTTACATTTCTCCCTGTCACATTATGTCCTCTGAAGATGCAACCGATGTGCTTTACAGGCATTTCCAAAGAATGAGAAAAAGCGTGGATGGCATTTTGTATTAGCTGAAGCTCCATCAGAGGAAGTTAAAGGGCAGCTAATAAAATAGGCTTCCTAATTGTTCTGCAAGAACGGAAAGAGAGAGAGCGAGAGAGAGAGAGAGAGAGAGAAATTTACCGTATGCTAATGTGGCTTATAACCTTTTTTTGCTTTCAACAGGCACCAGAAGGCCATTAACGCATTATAAAAAGAGAAAATCCCTTTTAGCCCTTTAGTTCGACTTGCTTCCTTTCTTTCCATTCTCCCGTTCCCCTCACTCATTCTGAAATTAATCTGCGAAAGATTTGCTAATAACAAAGGCTATTCACAGAGCCCAGCGCGGTGGGTGAGGGCCCCGGCTGCAAGATGAAAAATGAGAGAGACAGAGGAATGACGGGATCAGGCAGTTCACCAAGAAGTGGACAAAAGACAGGAGGAAATAAGTGAGGGAGTGAAGAGTGAAGAAAAGAAGGACATCATTGTCTGGTTCTCTGTGACATGTGACTCAGTGCCTTGCCCACGCTCACAGGACAGGGAGTACTTAGTCACCTGTAACACTTTCTCTCGCGTCCCCTCACACCTTTGTTCTACACTTGATTCCAGACTCTGCACCATTTTTCTGTCTGGGGTCGTCGCACTCCCCGTACACTGATTCTGTACCACACATTTAATCTTTAAGCTCTCTCCTCTCCTGCACCTCTCACTTCTCCTCCCCTTTATCGTATTTACGCAGGTAATCCTCACCTCACCTGTTGCATCCTCTCTCTCACTTAAATTCCCCCTACACTCAAACGTGTTTTCTCCTGTTTCTGTTCTCTAAAATCCCTGACACCGACTATACTGACTTGTATCTGAGCAAAGGTTTTTTTAGTAGAAAGGCGTTTTCACATTCCACTCCTGCAGAAGGAGATGTCTGTGCACTTCTCTGCAATCTCAGATTCAAATGTACTCCAGGCAGCTTTAGATGGAACATCACCAGCACATGAACCGACCGCTGTCTGATCTGTGAAACACTACTTGTCATAAATAGTTCCTGTAATGGAACTAATGTTGCCACAGTAACTGTAACATTGGAAAGGCAGTTAATGTATTGTTGCCTTGGTTACGGAAGACGCTTTTCTTATGCCGCTTTTTTTCGCTGGCATTAAAGTAAATATAAATGGATCAAGCCTATACGTGATCGTTTTACACTATTCAAATTAGAAAAAAACACCGGCACAGGAAACCTGATCCCTCCAGCTCAGAGCAGACTGTCACAGAGAGAAAACACACTGCGGTTATAGCTGTCAGCCACTGACAGTTACAAGTTACACAAGCTGACAAACAACGGGAACTAATACAAGATGCTAACTACACCTACCATTCTGACACGTCTGTTTGTCGCTGATTTTACTGACAACATATTCCTCATCTGAGTCTGGGTCTGAATGACACTGGGTTCAGATGCAGATCTAAACCCCATAGAGAATCTCTGGAAAATTCTGAGCGACGAAGTAATGTCTAAGAAACCCACTACAGTTTCTGAACTGTGGAAGAGACTGCAGAAGAACGGACCAAGATCAAACCAGAGCAGTGTGAGAAACTAGTGATGTCCTGTGGGCGCAGACGTGCTGAAGTCAGTCAAAGCAAGGGCCTCTACACTTCCTATTCATTTTTGAATCCTATAGCCCGAAGAATGCATTGTTTAAATCTTCTCTTCTGACACAATGGTTACTGTTCTCTAATTTTGCTCACTGCTTTTTTTCACAAATAAAAGGTTTTTGTTGAAGTGCCTTGGTTATTTTAAAAAAAACATGCTACTTCAGCAGTGGTATAGCCACAGCAGATATTCTATCAAACTCTGAACGATAAAAAATAATCAAGTTTTAATACTTTGTTCTCTAATTCTGTAAAATATTTTAATTTCAAATAAAATGTAATGTGTGCAGTCCTCATATAAGGCAGTAAAATGAAATGAAATGTAGGCAGTGTTCCAGGCAGAAAAGCTGCAACCACACCAACAAACATGTGGCGCGTGCACACAAACCCTGATCTCAGCTCCAAATGGTCCCGGCTTAGCCCCAGACCCTGTCATCTCCTAGGAACGCCCCTGACCCTCTCCCCTTGATCCCTGTGGTAATTCTTAATCAAATAGTTTTGCAGCACATCAGTCATTTTTAGTATGTTTGTTGGTCTCTTTTCCACAGCAAAACGTAAATGTCAATCATCATCTGTTGCTCAGATCTGCTTTCATCCCTCTTTTAAAAGCATATTCCCCTAATTCTCTCTCCTAAAAGCACTGAAGAAACATTACTCATAGACATTTTTTCCTCCCCGTCATCCCATTGTTGTACACCTCCTCACGATCCACCAGGAAATGTTAAGTCACTTGTGAAGACTCCTTTTTCGCCCCCTGGTTCATTCCTTCCACTTCAACTCAATTCCACAGGTAATGCACGTCATCTTCTCTTTCATTCCCACTCATTCGCGGCTCCTCTTTATTCTTCATCCTTCATATTAACTCCTTCACAAAATGTCCAGTCACTTCTTTTTCGTCCTCACGTCCTTCGTGCTTCCAATTACTTGGTAAATGCTTAATCAGCTGTCTCCTCACTTCCCCATCTTCTCATATGTTCAGTCTTCCTCATCCTGTTCTCCCGAGACAAAATTACATTACTGTCGTCTCTTTAAACTTTTCCATCACAGGGTGTGAAATGAACACGGGCCACCAGGTTGGTTCTGACCGAGGCATCACACAAATTTTGTTGAGATACCACAAGCCGAGCTGGAGAGCTAGCACTATGTTGTTGGTGTTTATAATGGCTTATGGCACTAAGTACCAATTGACTTCTTAATAATCTTATTTATGATATGTATGCAGTTCAAGAAATAATAAATGTGTAGTCAATGTCAGGACCTATCCCATGTGTTTTATCAGACACTTGTTTATGGCGTCTTCGTCTTTCTATAAAAACCGTTGCAATGTGAGAGGCTTGTAGTGATGAACCTACAGCGAATGATCACCCAGCTCTGCATCTCCCCTCAGCTCTACAGAGCGAGTGGTGTCTTTCGTGTCATTGTTCGGACTTCAAGACTCACTGCTCTCATCAACCTTGTTTACAACAACAACAAAAACCTCTGAACTGTATGCCAGCTACCCAGCACCATACGGGCGAAGTGAGCAAACAGCTGGGGTGGAGAAGAACAGCTCAAAACCAAGTCATATTTCTCAGGAGTTGGAGACCAACTTTTCCATCACAGGGTGTAAAATTAACATGGGCCACCAGGTTGGTTCTGACCACGGCAGCCCACAAATGTTGTTGTGATACCACAAGCCGAGCTGGTAAGCTAGCACTATGTTTTTGGGGTTTATAATGGCTTATGGCACTGAGTACCAATTGACAGACATTTTAAGCGATAATAAATCTTATTTATGATATGTATGCAGTTCAAGAGATAATAAATGTGTAGTCAATGTCAGGACCAATCCTGTCTGTTCATATATTCTGGTATCATTGCAATACAGAAGTAAGAATAATGGGAATGACTTAGTAATATTTAGGGTTTCATTGCTAAACTAAGCTAATGATGGGCTGAAAATATGGAAATAACAAGGCTGAACATCTCAGCAATAACAATGGAATAATGCATTACAGCAAATGAAAGATTCAGACTTTTTCCAAGTCAAGATATCTCAGCTTCTGCTGGTTTGATGTCTGCGATACTGTACTGTGAAGGACTAAATCACTGGAGTAATATGTCAATGGTATTTTCAAATGATTTGGATCATTTGATGTTCTGCAATCCTGCTTCTCCGTTTTACAGTACTATTAAAGTACTTATAGGACTATAGTCCACATTAAACTTCAAATATATTTCTTCAGTGGTTATATTCTTATAACTAAATAGAGTCATTACATTGAAACTAGGCATGGGACGAGATGAAAATTACAACTCTTAAAATGGCACTTAAACACACTTGGATCCCTTTCCCTTACATTTTGTTAAGAACGAAATATTGGGAAAGAGAGTGGGTGACATGTAGCAAAGGGCCGCGGGTCGGACTCTAATCCAGGCCGCTGCTTCGAGGACTAAGCCCCTTCTACCAGGTGAGATACTGAGTGCCCCGGTACTAACAATCTTAAATAAGGTCATCATAAATGATCAAAGTTATTTTTGTTGTTGTCGTGGTGGTGGTTGACAAATACATACACAGCAATGTTAATTAAACATGCAATAGACAATTTTAACTGCTTGACTTGGGCCAAATGAATGTTACGGTTAAAGCAAACCTGAAGTAAACTGCAACCAATTTACCAGTCAAGTCACTCGTGAGGATACTCATGATGTTCTCAATTATCCCGATAATAGACAGTCACCCTGATCAACTTGGTATGACAAAAAGATTACTGTCCCATCCCTGATTTAAACACTGATTGTCGTGGCTGTGTAATAATTATGAATCAGGGATAGAGAATACAAATACAGATGCATGTTTCTACCTAATTTGGATGAGTTTTAAAAATGAATCAGCTTTAACAATGAGAAGTTTGACGTGTTGAGAGCAAGAACACAACACTCCAGATGACACATGGGACTTCATGGACCTATTGTATCTGCAAGGAGGTACTATTTTAGGTATGTTTGTCCATTTTCGTGGCTAGGGAACCGATAGTTTGCCGGTTCAAGTCCCCGAACGGACCATGTATGGAGAATGGACTGGTCGCTGGAGCAGTGCCAGTCCACCTCCTGAGCACTGCCAATGTGCCCTTGAGCAAGGCACCGAAGCCTCACCTGCTCTCGGCGTTTCATCGTGGGACGGCTTCCTCGTTTTAACTTCTCTCCATTTATGCATGTGTAAAGGTCCTGTTTGTGCATGTGTGTATTTCAGACCTGTGTGTGTGTGTGTGTGTGTGCGTGTGCGTGTGCGTGTGCGTGTGCGTGTGTGTGTGTGTGTGTGTGTGTGTGTGTGTGTGTGTGTGTGTGTGTGTGTGACATGATACAACTGAAACACTGAAAAAATGGAATATGCCCTTGTGGGACTAATAAAGGAATGTTTTCTTTCTCAAGGCTACAGGATGTGGAAAGGGCTACCTTAAAGCTGCTCCTGCTCTCACTTGAGCCCAAACAGTGTTAGTTTGATAGCTGGCTGAGACAGGGACTCCAATTAAAAAGTGGGACTAAAGTCGCAGAGTGTAAGGAAATGTAACGCGCAAACCTGCCAAAACCCTGATTGTGTTAGTGTCACTTTCTCAACAGTTACAAAAAGCAGCTGTTTTGCTTGCAGGCATTAAATACAGTAGGACAAAGAGTTGGACTGATGGGCGATCGTGCCCTCGGATTCCACAAAAATGTAAGAAAATGCCCCCACACTATGTATAAAATATATGTATTAATAGCACAAGAAACGGTAATTACAAGGAGCCCTCAGAATCAGGAGGTCCGGTCTTACTTGACTGGTCATTCTGCTCATGACGTCCCTCCAGCTTTCTATTAGCGTTGGGAGTGTGTTGGAGTGCAGATAAGACAGGCACTACAGCATGTCTCAGCGCGGGGGGGAGGCAAGTGGATGAGGAGGGGAGCGGGGAGGAAGCATCATGTGAAGAAGGCACTGGCTGGTGTGTAAAACAAGCTCTCCCCATCCCGCAATTATGCCTCCAACCCTGCTCCACTCCTATCTCCAGCTCCAGGAAACTCTCAGGGTGCAATTTACTGCTTGCACCGCACTGATAATACTGTCTCCAGGGCAGGAAGGAGAGAGTAATGGGCTGGGATAGAAAAGAGAGAAAGACAGAGGTAGATAGAGGGTGGGGGTGGGAGAGAAGACAGAAAGAGAGCAAGGAAGAGAGGGAGAGAGAAAATGGTAAATAGAAAGGGGAGATAGGAAGAGAACAGGGATGTAATAGGTAAAAGGAGGAGGAGAACAAGGAGGAGGAGGCAGAAGGAGTATCACCACGGAAATTACAAATGCAATCCCAAAGCCCAATTTGTGTCCCTGCGAAATGCTGCGACGTGATTGAACGGGAGAAAACCTCACTGCAGCGAGTCCTGACTTGATTCCATACAAACTTATCTCCTTCTACTGAGAGGCACTCAAATGAATCCGCTTTCACACAGCTTTATCGCTGAACTCGCTGCATGTTAAACTTAAAGTGTTAAGTCAGAAGTGTTGGAATGACTGCCGACCAAAACTCAAAGAAAGGTGCGGCGTCATTACACACAGACTACAACAGCTCCGCCAGCAGGTCACTACTGGATGTTACAGCGGGGAGAGGATTTTTCCATCACCCACCACCTTACTTAAAGGACATATCTGAGTGATATGGCACAGGATGTTTTTGCATGTGTGAACTATAAAGGACAGTCAAGGACAAACTTAGCATGGGCCAATTAATGTAAAAAAGCTGGAAGAGGTGATCATTTAAATCACCATTATGGCCCTATCTTGGCCTTGGGCTCTCTTCCTCAGCCGGCTGTATACAGCAGGGGTGTCACAGTCATTCTAGTGCTGTCTGGGATTATGAAGGGCACCTTTACATCAGGAGGAAAAAACATTTCCGACAAGCAGCAAATGTAAAATGGAGTGCACCGGAGTAAAGCGTACCGTGTCATCGTTGTATTCTGTAACGTGTTTTGTTGTACATCTTTTTTTTTTTCTTTGCGTGTTTAATATTCTTTCATAAGTCATTTAAGTATTGTCAATTTCAATTCTGGACCTCTATGGTTTGAAGTTCATGTTTCCCTGTTGTAGCTGAGAAGACACGTCCTGATTTAAGCTAGTCAAGTATTACGGTTCGAACCTGGAGGATTGCAAAAAGGGTTGCACCCCTGTGAGTGCGTGAGTGCGTGAGTGCGTGCGTGCGTGCGTGCGTGCGTACCAGCTGTTTGGCGTTCTCGGCTTCCTGCCGTATTTGTTGTCTGTCCCGGACCATGGCTTTAGTCATCTCCTCCCTTGCTGCCTCCTTCTCTTTTTTGGCCACTTTGGCCAATTCCTCCTTCAGTATTGTCTGCTGCCGTTCATACCTGAAACACATAAACACACACACACACACACACACACACACACACACACACACACACACACACACACACACACACACACACACACACACACACACACACACACACACACACACACACACACACACACACACACACACACACACACACACACACACACACACACACACACACACACACACACACACACACACACACACACACACACACACACACACACACACACACACACACACACACACACACACACACACACACACACACACACACACACACACACACACACACACACACACACACACACACACTGATAGTCCTGCTTCCATTCGTTGCATACTGACATCACTTTCTGCTTTCCAAATCCTTTGATTGTGGTCAAGCTTACTTTAAATATATATTTCCACAAGGGGGCAGCATATACCTGATGTCATTGCACCAATCAGACACATGGAGTATCTAAGCTGTGATCTTAAAAGACAATATTCCTTCTCCTGTCATAAGAAGAATACTGAGAGTGATTGAGGAAACAGTCATTAGAAGATGACTTGAATCTGTTAGCGTTCAGTTTGATCTCCAGTTGTGATAAACATTATAACAAGATAAAAACAGTTTGAGATATAACTTTTGTTTTTACAACTTCTCTTTGTCAGTTTTCATCCGGTCTGAAACTGGCAATGACAGTTGCGCTGCACTTGGTGGAAGATAAAGCCCTTAAAGTTACATTTATAATACCCAGTAATAAATCAACTTTGATGTTTTTCAACTACTCAGAATGTGTATTACAAACCCACGTGTTCTTTAACGCACCTTCTCTGTTCTTCCTTGGCATAGGAGGCTGGTTTGCTAGTGCTGGACTGGGTCCTGGGTTGTGCCCCGTGCTGTGGGCTCTGCTTGGGCGGAGAGCTTGAGCTGGTGCTGTGAGAGGTACCTGGACAAAGACAGAGAGGATATCAAAAGTCATGCAGAAGACAAACTACAGTATTACAATTCAAATAAACCGTAATACAGATATAATAAATAAACGGTGTACTTAAATGATACTCGATTATTTAACCTGCTACCGCTTTTCCTCTATGAATTTTTTATTTTTAAAAAGGGTCTAATTTTATTCGCGGACTAGACAATAAGGCTTATATAGTCACAACATCAGATAGTCTTTTGAGTGAAGAGAGTAAATGTGCCATAACAGCTACTACAGCCTTCATGTTTCTAGGTTAGCAAGTCTCTTCATTATTCTATTTCTAGTGTCTGCTAGAGTTAGTGTTTAGTGTCTGATGGCTTGTCCGTGTTCATACCTGACAAGTGAAAAACGAGTGAAAAAAAGTCTCTCCTAATGTCTTTACTGCAGAAGCACCCGGTGACAAAATTATCTTCTAAGCTGTCTATATCCACCTGTCACAGAATATCATAATGAGGAACTCAAGAGTGTGAAAAGTGTTAACTACAAGAAAAAATGATCCTCAACTCAAGAGTGTGAGAAATGTTAACTACAAGAGAAACTGATCCTGAGCGCTTCGAGAGCCTGACAGGAGTGCCAGAGTGTGTGACTGACAGACAAACTGAATGAGAGATTTACGGAAGTACAAGTAGTGCGGGGTGTTACAATATGGAACATTTGTGTCATCGTATTTTACATGATTCTGTGTGTTTCACTGTATATCACAGTATTCGTTTCATTCATCTCTCATGACTGGGCCTTATTATAGGTTTATAGAGGCTTTATTAAACATAAAATATGCTATTCAGGGGTGTCATTTTGTAAATGTACAATTATTGTGTTACAAGTTGGGAGGTTACTGGTCATTAGGTAAAAGATACAACCGTTAGAAAGAAAGGTTAATAGGGCTCCTATCTCAATACTAGGGACGCCATGGTTCTCAATATGATACTGAACTGTACGGTACGCCATCCAAGGTTCAATACGCACTTTTGATGGGGTTTTTTTTGGTTTTGAAATCAAATTTCATGTATTTCATGCTTTCATGCTTCCATGCTTCGTATTTCTCATACCAATGAACCCAGTATCACAATCTGTATCGAATCGGGAGCTCAGTGTATCGTTACATCCCTAATGGCTCTTCCATAAAGTTAAGGATTTATAAAGTGAGAGATTAGAACGATCGATCAATACCCAAACATGAATCAAAAAAAGTCCAAAAGGACACGCACTGTGCACATGTACAGTGTGTGTGTGTTTATGTATGTGTGAGTGTGTGCGTGTGCGTGTGCGTGTCTGTGTCTGTGTCTGTGTGTGTGTGTGTGTGTGTGTGTGTGTGTGTGTGTGTGTCTGTGTGTGTGTGTGTGTGTGTGTGTGTGTGTGTTTGTGTGTGTGTTTGTGTGTGTGTGTGTAGCAGCACATTAACCACTCTAAGGTGCTTGATACCTGTGTCTTTATGAGGGCTTGAGGTTGGTGAGGGTGTGCGTTCTGGAGCAATGTTGGCTACTCCTCTCATCCTCTGGAGAACATCCTCTGACAGCTAGGCAGGGAAAAAGAGCAAGTTTTAAAAAAGGCAAAATTGGGTAGGCTACAGAATCAGAACTGAGAACCTAGGATGACCCCTTCGTTCTTTGCTTTGTTTTCTTTTGTCTTCTCTCTTAATAAGTGTTTACAGGAGCGTAGTATATAATGCACATTAAACTTGTACTCCAATAGAATTTACACACCCTGTTTCTAGCGGCCTCTTTGCAGTACGTTAAGATATAATTGCCTGTTCTTTCCCCTCCATCTTGTCACGTTCAAGGTCACTATGTTTGTTGCTCTATTTTTTTCTTTTTTGCTCTTTTGTAAACTTTATTTACACACATTCACCTCTCTACTTGAGGTCCATCCCCTATATGTTACCCTCTCAAATCCATACACACACACATATTCCTATTAAACATCTGCCCTTTTTACAAGCCTGACTCAGAAGTTGGAAGTTCCTGATTTCCGATTACATATGAACGCAGCATAACCCTTATAATGAGCTTCACTCATGGACATATTAAAGTATAGACAGCATACCAAAAAAAGGGCGCCCATTCATTCAGATGAAAGCTGCTCAGTGGTGCATGGTTGCTTCAGAAGGTCGCTACTTCCTGGTTGTGTGGCGTCTCACAAAAAGTGTGAGCACAGGAGTTTTGTCTGTGCCGGAGCCTTGCATTGAGCTCTACAGAGACGGGACATGAGCTTCTGAATGTGTTTCACCACGGCTCTTTTTAGATGCGCAACCTCCTTCTGCCCATAACTCGATTTTGCATTTGACAAGAGTGTCTGTCCTGGGGACCTGGCTTTACTCCGCAGACCAATCACTGCCAGCAGCGTCACTAACATGGCAGTCTATTTATATCTAGCCCGAGAATGTCGCCACTGACACAGATATTAAAATACTCAGCAAAAAGGCAAGCAGAAGTGCTCAGTCACTATTGTTTTAACTCACTCTTTGACAGATAGTACTTAAAAGACCATTAAATAGATGAAAATCTAACTACGTATAACTTAAAGTGGTGTCGTCTTTATTTAAAGGAAAATCCGCCTTTTGTCTTCTTTAAAGCTTTGTGAAGACAGAGTAAATTTGGCCAAAGGCAAACTATATAAACCTGCAAAATGTGCCAGAAAAGAGTTGGTTTCATATTTACATCAAAAACCACAGTAGGGAACAGCAGCCACTGACTCACTGTTTCTATGACTCACAAAATTTGAATGTGCGGGCATGGCTGGTGAAAAGGATTATCTGTGAGGCTCGTTGCGCTTGTGTTTTGCAAATACCTTTACAAACATTTTCATAATCATAACTATGGGTTAGGGTTAGGAAGTACCAGAGCTATAGACGTTTAACTTGCTTGAATTGCGTAGGTTTATCTTTTAGATTTCAATGGATGTTTGGTTTACTACAGTAGCTTGCATTAGAAGCACTTGCTTGTATGCAACGGAGATCTAATAATACAAATGCAGCAGAATCATGATTAATATGATTTACTGTGTATCACTATTAACTTCATTTAAAACATGTAAACATTCAGGTTAGTTAGTAGTTTATTATGTTTGGCTACATGTACAGTTGTGCTACTTCTTAGAGCGTGATCACACTATCCTTTTGGCCGCGGCCAAAACCGGTTTTTCAGCTAAAGTCTAGTACCTTTAAGTAGTGTGAGCGCACCCGCTCCGCGCTCAACTGGGGCCAGCTGGCCCTTAGTATACGTATTACTTCGCACACAAAATTCCGACATTCACACATAGCACTTGAAGGCACCAGTGTCAGGAGGCACGCCAAACCTGATTAAGAATCTGTCTATTTTAAGAAACCATTGTTATGAACAAATGTCCTCTTAGCTACAGCAACGTTTTAATATTGCATCACATCCACAGTGCTATTTAAGAGTTTCAACTAAATACTAGCGAGCTATGACGATTCGTCCGCCTCTTAACTGTTAGCTGAACGTGCTATCGTTGTTGTTGACAGATGCTAATAAATTGTGGAAAAATGTGGGATTTTTACTCATTTAATAACTTCTGAGTGGATAATTTATAAGCCGAATTTACCAGAAGACCCTGGGTATTTCTATAATAAGCTGGTCATCTGCTACATATGTTATTTAGCCAATTAGCAAGGCACACTTTTAAACGTCGGCTTATTATGACTGGAGTTTGGCGTAACGAAAAGGGTCGTTTCAGGTCGTACGTCCACCTGCCTCAGCCCCGCATCCTTTCACATCCTCCTCACTTCAGGAGCTGCTTTCCAGGTTTTCTACCAAACGTTAGTTCAACTCTGGAAACTTAATTTAGCACACTGTAACACGCTAAAGGCTAGTCCGCGCTGGGCGTAACATTAAAGTAACGCTAGCATGATGGCTCATCAAACGCTAGCTAAACAGTGATACCTTGACTCCGCGAAGAATCCGGACCCTGTCCTCATCATCCACACCGAAGGACACTTTCCTGGTTGTACTCTCCCCCGAGCCCATGCCTTCTGGTGTTAAGTGACAGCTTTGCTAATGACCTTGCGTACAATAATGTTATCAACATGGATTGATAGTGTCCTGCCCAATGACAAAATGTGTAACAGAGGGGATCTGGGTTGCCAGACTCTTGTTAATCCATCCCTCTCTTACAAATGTGTGGAAAAACCCGTAGCTTGTTTTCCTATTTATGTATTAATATGATGGACCAAAACTTGAATTATTCCTAATAAAATGTATCTGCATGTGCTTACAGAGGGATTTAGGTCAAATAAAAACGGCTGGATCACTGTTATTCACATGTTTACAGCCCGATCTGGCAACCTTAATGTCATACCTACATTAAAATAAAGCACCCAATTGAATCAACTGTCACAGTCAATACAAACTACCATACAAACATAACAAACATACAAACAACCAGTGATGTCCTGTGGTCGCAGATGTGCTGAAGTCATTCAAAGCAAGGGCCTCTACACTTCCTATTCAATTTTTAATGCTATAGCTTAAAGAGAACCTTTTTTAGGACGGCAGTAGCTCACTCCATAGGTGACTTAGCTGGGAACTTTAGGGTCGCTGGTTCAAGTCCCTGTGTGGACCATGTATGGAGTGTGGACTGGTGGCTGGAGAGGTGCCAGTTCATCTCCTGGGCACTGCCGAGGTGCTGTTGAGCAAAGCACCAAACCCCAAACTGCTTGGGGTGCTGGTCACTGGCAGCCCCCTCGCTCTAACATCTCTCCTTAATTGCATGTATAGGTTCTGTTTGTGCATGTGTGTGTATTTCGGGCCTGTGTGTGTGTGTGTAACATGTATAATAATAAGAGGGAAAAAAATTCAATTTCCCCGTTGCGGGATAAATAAAGTAATTCTTCTTTAAAACTTCTCTTACTGTTCCTATAAGGTATTTGTTGAAGTGCCTTGGTTATTTAAAAACACATGCTAGTTCAGCAGAGGTATAGCCACAGCGGATATGCTATCAAGTTCTAAACAATGAAAAAATGATCAATATATCAGAATAAATCAAGCATTCATCATTTGTTCTCTAATTTTGGTCTCCAGTGCGCATGCATACATACAAATATGGACTCACAGACACCATCATCAGAGTTTATTTGTAGCATAAACACAAGCATGTCTCATATTCAGCCTAAATGTCAGTCTTTGCGCACATCAGTGTTTACCGTAGGCTATATAAAGCAATACAAGGAAAACACCATTCAAGGGACATTCAGTTAACATTCAACAAACAGATGAATGGAAACAGGATGCATCTTAGTGTCTCAGATAAACAAACAACAAAATTAAATGCTTCATTTATGCAACACCTATATTGATCTACACATTTCACAAAAATCACCCTGATCATGAATAAAACCAAAGCTTTTGTAAACAAATTATCTTGTGTTTAAAATTCTCCACTTCGGTAATGAGTCATGGTTTTGCATAATAGCATTAAATTCTTCTTTCTTAAAAGAAAACACCTCGTGGAACATCTCATAATAAATTAGATTAACTGGCAACAGGTTATTAACTTGACTGGGTATAAAAATAGCATAGAAGTAAAGACGTGGGATGGGTTCACCAGTCTGTGACAGTCGGCGCTGGTGAATAGTGCAACAATTTCAGAATAATGTTTCTGAATGTAAAATTGCAAATCGTTTGTGGAAGTCATCGTCTACAGTACATGCAAGGGTGACTGTGGCTTAGTGAAATAGGGGGTTGTCCTCCATTCAAGAGACTGGCAGTTCGATCCCCACCTCCCCCGGTCCACATGCCGAAGTGTCCTTGGGCAAGACACTGAACCCTGAATTGCTCCTCGTGCTGCTCGTATGAATGGTCAGATCAGATTAGATGGTATATAGATGTCCACTGCCATCTGTGTGAATGGGTGAATGTGACAAACACTGTGAAAGTGCCCTAAGTAGTCAAAGGCTAGAAAGGTGCTATATAAGTACAAGTCCATTTACATTATATCTTTAAAAGATGATCTGAAGCAAGGCTGAAAAACAGTTTTGGATGGCCATGATCTACAGGCGTTCAAAACTGTCCCGTGACCCGACGAGTCAAAATTTTAAATTATTTTTGGAAATCATGGACGCCGCATACAGCTTGTTATCAACGCACTGTTCAAAAGCCAGCATCCGTGATGGTATGGGGTTCATTGGTGCGCACGGCTTTGGTAACCTGCACATTTGTTAAGGTTTTGGAACAAAATATGCTGCCAAGTAGACTTTCTCATTGCTTTCTTATTTCAGGACAACATGATGCCAAACCCCATTCTGCATGTATTACAACAGCATGGCTCCAAAGAAAAAAGAAATGCCGGGGTGCTAAACTGGCCTGCTTGCAGCCCCGACTTGTCACCAGTTGAAAATGTTTGTTGCATTATGAAACATAAACTAAGACAGAGGAGAACCTGAACTGTTGAGCAACTGCACCACGCAAGGACGTGAAAACATTAAATTTTTTAAAATTACAGCAATTGGTCTCCTCAGTTCCCAAACACTTACAGAGTATTCTGTTTTTATTTATATTTGATACAGCCCAACTCTGTTTGGAATCGGGTTTGTAGTTGTGGCTGCCAACGTTCTGAATTATGGGATTAAACCGATCAGAACAACAAGCTCATTTCTTAGTAAGGAAGCCGTTTTTTATACAATTACACATAAATGCACCATTTTGGCAGAATTCTTAACCAAAAGTATTTCCATACAGACATTCAAAACAAAGCATTGCATACAGAAGTACAAAGAAAAAGTTTACTGTAGTTGGAGGCCAATTTACTCGGTTGAACACCCAAATAAATTCCATGCATGGAAAATCTTATACAGCAGAAGTCGTGCTACATTCCATTGTGCAGTGAGATCCATGACTCTGATGTGTTTGAATGTAGACTGAACGCTGGGTAAACCGGCTCCCTAAACACAGCCCTGAAGGTGTGGAGATGCTCCCTGCGCCCTTTGATGCTGTGGAACATTAATGTCCCTGCCTCATAGTCCAGTGCTATCTCCACTTTCAGCGGATGACTGGTAATCTCCCCCAGAGCCACATTGCAGGAGGACTGGCACACTGTCAGCTTGCCATTTTTCCATTGCAGTCGCCAGGAAACAGAGTTGTGTCCCAAACGACTGTGGTCACCACGGCGTGGGATGCTCTTGTAACACACACCCAGCGACCACATGCTGTTTGCCCCAACTTCTACCACCCATATATGTTCTCCACTCGAGAACCCCTGGCTGCAAAGAACCTGGGGTGCGCTTGTGAAGCGCTCTGGGTGCTCTGTATACGGCTGCTTGCTGGGGCTGTACTTGACAGTGCGCAGATCATTGGAGACTATCAGGCTGGGGTTGGCAGTGCAGATGTTGAAGGTTAGCTCCAGGGGGTTCAAGAGGATATGAAGGGAATCCAAGAAGCGTGTCATTTCTGAGCGGAAGTCTTGGGTTTTGAGGGCTGCCTGGAGACGCTTGGTGTTGAGTGGAGCCTTTGAAGGGAACATGGAGGGAATGTTGCCTGTCACAACTTCTCTCAGTTTTTGTTCGATCAGCATGAACCTGGAGAACAGAAGAATTTCCTTAGTTGATTTCTAGTGTTACATGCTACCATCACATGGCGCCCCACATGTCTTTACTAAGGCTGCATCGATGCACAGACATACATGGGCTGGAATACATTTTGCTCGACGTACATGTGTGGACTGTTTATCTTATATTTGATAAGTGCTAATAGCTTATCATGCACGTGTTCATTCTGCACATTTTAAAAAACATTACCGTATTACGGCATTATTTAAAGATGATAATATGAATGCATGCATGACTGACACACAGCGTACGTAGGCGGGGCACATATGTGAGCTGACCGTCAGGCTCCCTGGGTGCTTACAGTGAGAGCTGAAAATTAAATGTATTGCTATTTATATATTACTTTTAATTAATTCTCCTTAAAATTCCGACTTTTTTTATTTGTGGCACTTAGACTGTGCCTGTGTCATGTGTGCCTCTGTGTCAGGGTAATCCACGGAAAACCCAGCAAACCAATTTATTCTGTAGCTACTGGTTGGTACACAACAACATGCTTTGACGTGATACAATATTCAATGACAATTTCCTTTATTCTGCATAACAGGATCATTTGAAGGGGATCATATTATGACAAACCATAAGTAGCCCAGGGGCCTCACAGGACCTTAATCCCACACTGTATGAATGGCAGTATGTTGAGATAGTATTTCTTTAGCTGAGATTTTATAGGTTAGGTTTGTATTTATTCATTCTTATTGTAAAAGCAGGATAGATGTCTGTTTTACCTGTGTATGAAGATGCATGTGTCTGTCTCATTGAGGGCCTGTGTGGCACTTTGCTGGGCCTCTACTAATTGCTGCGTTTGCTCTTCGAGTGCACTCAGTCCGAGATGCCAGCTTTTTCTGCGTTGGCCTCTCTCCTCCTCCAATAGCACACGCAGGCGCTCCCTGTACCTGAACACAACACAACAATGGCACATCCAAATGAGGGTAAGCTAGAAGCTCCAGTCAGCAAACATCATAATGACTATCCACCAACAGTAGAAATTTCCTTACTTCCTATTATTATTAGCATTGCTCTTACATACAGCGACCTTATATGTAAGGAAATCACACTTTACAATATTGACTAATGAAATAAACTCACTCAAGTCCAATTTTAGAGACGTTCTTGAACCGTCTATGACATTTGAACCCTATTAACTTGATCGAAAAAGTTTACCAGCAGTCTAAAAAATGCTGATAAACTGGAATCTCTACAGAGGTTTCTGTTCTTCAAGCCCAAAAGAGGAACTGCTTCTGGTAATTTGATGCACATAAAAGCATTTACACATAACCTCTGATTTACGGCTCGGCTACAGGAAGGGTTCTCCAACGTTTACGACCTTTAAATTTAAACATAAGTCTACCTATCTTCTTTTAGAACTCTTATAGTACATCACAATACTTAAATAAAAAGTGTGCATTAGGATTGGACAATTAATTCATCTATTAATAGAAAATCCAAAAATAAAAATGAAACTATCGATATCCTTCTCCCCTAGTGGACATTATAATACAGAGCAATATGTTTGTTTTTTCTTTAGCTGTAAGTTAGTGTTATTAGAACAAAATGAAAATGAAGTTCTAAAAAATTCCCTGTCATCCCCTGTACTCTTAAAGATACTGAAAACAAGGTTTTAAATTTTAAAAATGTATTATTCATATCATTACGTAACAATCGGGGTTTAGGAAAGAGGATGGTTGGCAGCTCCGGGGGTGTAATGGGTGGTGTATGGACGGTGTATGGGCAGTACGGGTGGTCCAGGATCAGACCCAGCTATAGGTTTCTGAAGAGCCCAAATGAATGCTACCAGCTCATCCAAAAATGGGCAAATAAGTGGAGGGTAGTCTATGTGAGCCACCTGTGATGGCACACCCACCTGTCATTCAAAGCAATAACCCCTTAATTATGCAGAACTTCATGTCATTTTAACAGATGAATTGTAGAGACCGAAAATGTTTTTGTTCCAGACTGTAAACATGTTTATTTCTGTTGTAAAGTCGGGCATTTTAACATGAGGTCTGTGGGGATTGACTCGCTTTGGAGCCAGCCTCAAGTGGTCATTTGAAGAACTGCAGTTTTTGGAACTTTGGCTCTGGATGATCTGCGGATTCTTTACTTCCTTTGCCACCAACAACGTATGCTAATGGCCGTGTACTGTGTGTACAGGGTGTACTATGTGTCGTGTTTTGTAGGGGGTGAGGCCGCAGTTGGACCCTTCTCTCAGTACCAGCACATGTGCAGTATATTACCTGTCCACCAGGGCAGCCATACTGTCCATGATAGTGACGGCCTTGTTGACCAGTTTGTCTCCTATAGCCTCAGAGGCTCCTTGGTCCTGTGCCGTCCTCTGTAGAAGACTCTCTGATATCTGCAGCCTGCTAGAAAGCATCTGCAAACACAGATGAAACATGTTAGAGATGTTTGTGTTCAACGCTCTCTCGATCTCTATAAACAAATATCTGCATGAATGCAGAACCTGTAGGCAACAACATTTATAGTCTATTTGAAGTCCAACTAGGGTTTAACAATCTGAAAACAGGCTTTGTTTGCTGCAGGTGCAAAAGAGCAAAAGAGGTGAACACATTGGCCGAGATGCAATCTAGGAACCCGGGTATTGTCTTAATATCTATTAGCTTTTTAAAAATGTATTTGCATTCATATGCATGTATTAATTACCATTATAATAAAGTGAAACAATCTGGTTCCAGACATTGTCACTCAACTCCCACTTCATTCTTGTGTCTCAAGGTATTAACCGGACTGTAAACAAAGACCGACGCACAGTAGAGGAAGTCTTGGCACAGATGTTCGTTAACCAGATTTCCTCTGGCACCCCGGAACCCTAAAATAACTGTTTAGCTTGTCAGTTTAAATGTTTTCTGATTTTCCTATAATGAGTTCCAGGAAATTACTCTGAAATTTGGGCATAAAATAAAATATTACCCTATGTTTTACTTTATCCCCAATACCCAACATTGTAGATTTTTGCAGAACTGATGATACACCTAGACTAAAAGTCTGTAAATTAATCAACAGCAGTACCTTGCAGCGGCTCTCCAGCGCTCGCCTCATTTCCTCTTCGGCGACACTGAAGGTGAGAACATCGTGGTTCTGGTGATGGCCCTCTATGAAGCATGTGCTGCACATCAAGGTCATGTCGTCGGAACAAAAATACTCAAGGGGACGCCGGTGGGTGGCACAGCCCTTAACACCCAGCTCGTTCAGGGGCTCCACCACAGTGTGTGCCTTGAATGACTCTTTCTCGTTGTGTCTCTGAAGGTGCCTGGAACACAGCGAAACCTCACACTTTAGGCAGGTCTTTACAGCCAGCGACTGCTCATCTATACAGTGGTCGCAGAATATCTCCATCCTCTCAGGTTCAGTCTCAGGCTCTTTGCCCAGCTGCATTGCGGTGGCCCGGTAACCCTCGATGATGCTGCAGAGTTTGAAGTTGTTCTGCAAGGAATCCACACCTTGATACTCCTTGCGGCACTCTGGGCAACGTGGAAGTGTTTTGTCGCTCTTGTCCGTGGTCATGCAGATACAGGCTCGACAGTAGTTGTGGCCACAGGGGAGAACCACCGGATCGGAAAAGAGCTGAAGGCAGATGGGGCAACTCAGCTCGTAGGCTAGCTGCTCCTCTGGCTTGGACAAAGACATGACACGAGGTGATGAGGTCGGTAGCTTCTTTTGTCACTCTTCTCTTTGTCGAAACCTCCAACCTGTCTTAACTACCTCTTGTTTCGTCTTCACTCTGTCTCTTCTTCCCACCCAGTGAGGCTACACGTGAGTCTACAATGACAGGTAGGTAGTATACAGAGCAAACAAGGAAGTCAGCCGTCATAAAGCAGGTGTTCCGTAAATGTGTGCAGGACAGCATTCCTTTCCAAGAGGCCCTGTTGTCTGCGCTTCCAGAAATTCACACCACCATAGGGGTTGCTGTTGATAGTAAAGATAAGATACATGTGATAGTAGTCATGTGAACTCAGAGCTCATTTTGGAAATGAGAAAGAATGCCAAGTGTTATGACCCATATTTACTGAAAACCACAGAGCACAAATCTAACCCTAGGCTACTGCAAGTTGCCCATCTTGATCCAGTTTTGGTAATATTCTTGTTTTAGCTTTAGTTTTCTTCAGTAGACTTGAAAACTCCACAACCCTGCCCATCAACCGTATTAAACTAGTCATGGAACATACAAAATGCATGACTGTTTGTTGGTTTTATCCAACATCTACATGGTTTGGTTCATTGAATGCAAGTGTCTGCATGCGGTTGGTTGTACACTAAACAGAGGAGCCCGGTATCGTATATACAGTAAAATCACATGACCCGATGTCGCTTGTTGACTGTAAACACCCCAAGGGGAAACACTCATCGCTTCCTTCAGAGTTGTTATGTTCTAATAAAGAATCTTGAGGATGCATTCACAAGACTTATCCTTAGGTATGAAGGTCACCTAACAAGGAATGAAACCAAAAGCCTTTCAGCGAAAGTGAAGAGTGTTCTTTATAATTAGACACCCAGCCATTTGAAAGTGGTGGCTCCAGTTGTTTCCAAAATAAACATAAAATGCAGGCAGTGTCCTGTAAGTCCTTGTTTGACAAAAACCACATGATATATTGAAGCATAAACTTTAGTTCTTGAAATAGAAAGTCAACTCATTGACTGACCATATATTTGCAATGAAATGGGATTATCTGACATGCTTCAAAAACACCCTTATAAATGTCAGATATGTGCACACAGTATTTATAATAATGCACATGTCTTATTCCCATGTGCATTATTAAGTTAACAAAGTAATTTCATTTCTGGAGCTTTTGACTTTTTAACTAGGTCCTTATTAGCAGTAAAGTCTTGTAAAGTCTTGTTTTTTGTAGATACTTTGAGCTTTATTGTATGTTATAAACTGTGATATATGCATAAAGTTTATTATTATCATTGCTATCATTATAACCATTTTTATTATTACTATTATTATTATTATTATTATTATAAAAATAAAAATAATGTGGAATAAACTGGTGATGAATAGCTCCTTTTCATGTGTTCATGTTTATATTTATGTAGGCACTGTCGAATCAAGTCAAATTCCTTGTAATGAAAATTGCCTGGCAATAAACCTGATTCTGGGGTTAGATCACACACTATAAATCTGATGGGCAAAGTCTATAGATGCCAAAAGTATGTGTACACATGCATTGTAAAGGAAAACACATCTCATAACATAGAGCTGTGTGTGTCATGTTCACCACGTAATCACTAAAAGATGAAATGATTCCACTTGTGAGGCATAAGGTGTCATCTCTGGCTCCACCTGGTGTATTAAAGTGTCACATCAGTTCCACCACATAAACATCTCTCACCTGTAGTGGTAAATACAGTAGCTTTGGTTGCATGGCGAGTTTTTAGATCTTCAACTTTGAAATGCACCATTTAAATCACATCTCATTTATGGAGCTCACGGCAGACAGATAGATTGGATAATATTATACTATATGATATCATATTATCCGGTGGATTGCTTACTCTGGGTAGGGAATGAGTCCTTACCCCAAGTGAAGGAGTTCATGTACCTCGGGATCGACAATCGGAGCAGCGGGGGAGGTGTTGCAGTCGCTCTATTGCACCGTTGTGATGAAAAGGGAGCTGAGCCGGAAGGTAAAGCTCTCGATCTACCGGTCAATCTCCGTTCCTTCCCTCACCTATGGTCATGAAAGCTGGGTCATGACCAAAAGAACGAGGTCGCGGGTACAAGATAAATGGGTTTTCTCAGGAGGGGGGCTGGAGTCTCCCTTAGAGAAAGGGGGTGAAGTTCAGCCATCCGTGAGGAACTCGGAGTAGAGCCGCTGCTCCTTTGCGTTGAAAGGAGCCAGTTGAGGTGGTTCGGGCATCTAGTAAGGATGCCCCCTGGGCGCCTCCCTAGGGAGGTGTTCCAGGCACGTCCAGCTGGGAGGAGGCCTCGGGGGAAACCCAGGACTAGGTGGAGGAATTATATCTCCACACTGGCCTGGGAACGCCTCAGGATCCCCCAGTTAGAGCTGGTTAATGCGGCCCGGGAAAGGGAAGTTTGGGGTCTCCTGCTAAAGCTGCTGCCCCCGCGACCCGACCCCGGATAAGAGACTGAAGATGAGATGAGATGAGATATCATAATATATTATATTAAATTCAAATAGAGATAGATGGAGTGACAGATGGCCATGGCTCAGATCACAAGTATTTTAATCATTCATTTTGATCACAGCTACACACCTGTATAGTTTCAGGAGTGTGTCTTGCACGGTTGGGGTGCTATTACATTTGACAAAATGCTGCTTGGCTAAAAATAACCTATCTTGATATTGCCTGTTCAAGGAGTGACTCCCTGAGCCCTGCTCCATAGCATATAGATTAACATGCTGTGTTTGAACAGTCTGTAGTTGTAATGGGAATTCTTAATGGAGCTGTAATGGAGCATCGTTGTCTAGTAGGATTTGTCCAGATCTGTTGTTTTAAACTTTCAGTTGTAGGTTGGCCGTCGACTTGTCCTAGCATAGGACATTCAATCGTAGGCAGGTGAAAAGATACTCATATTCTACAGTACTGTTAGTTTATGATCTCCATAATGCATGGTTTTGTGTGGTAATTTTGTGTGGTTTTAATTAAACTTTTTGCAAATTCTGTCCACAGTGGTCTCTTTTGTAAAGTACAGCTGCTGGGTGATGGTTACTGAAAGTTACATATTTCATGACAGCCCAGTTCTCACAAACTCAAAACCTGATCATCGACATTCTTTTCTGTGTGAATAGACGTTTACTGTAAATATGTGCAGGCCTGCCTTCCTGCCATGTCAAAATATGTTCTCATCAATTAGAATATGCTTCGTAGAAGTGAAAGAACATTTTCTTTTCTTTTTTTTACTTGAGCTGAGGGTTCACGTGACCAGATGATGTGTTAAGAGTCAAGGCAGTTGGAGTGTTATCGTTGATCATAGTTAAGGAATGTTACTTGTTACAGAATGCTGATGTTCCAGTTTTTTTTATTATTCAATGAGTTTGTGTTTCGGCTAGAAGTCATCTGTAGTACTATATAGTAGTGAGGGGCTACTGGTAGATGAGGGGGGAAGGGGGGAGCAGAGGTTGATGAAGACACGAGAGGCGACCGTATCATTTTACCAACCCATGCAGTTTAGGTAAAACCATGCCTACTTCTGTATGACGAAAGCCCGATCTTCATCCGAGGGGGCCTGTGTTGTACTGAAGTGCGTTCCCTGTCTAATAGTGTTGCCCTTTTTAAACAATAGGTGCTTTCCTCCGTGGTTAGGGCGAGGGCATAAGATTAGGTTCAGGTTAAGGTAGGGCAAACACATCTCGATGGGGCAACATTGTTTGACACAAGACGGCAAAGTTTGCTGACCGCTGCTGTCGGGAGTAGAGCTTTACGTCTCCTGCTGGAGATCCGACTGCAGTTCCAAGGTGACCTTCCTATGCTGTGCCATCAGTCGAAGCTCCGGCAAGAGATGGAAAGCTCTGCACCTGACAACAGTGGCTCGCTGCTCCAGTCAGGAGCAGAGCTGTTTGGCCAGTCCCCTCTGATGAGTCGACAGCCCCTTGTAGATGCAGGACCTGGGGCTCATCCCCTGCTTCCTGGGAGCCAAAACCAATACACTGCTGCTGGAGGCAGAGTTTCAGTTTGACTGATTTGGCTTTAAACCTCACTTTGAATCAGAAACTAACCTGAAATACAGTGGTGGAATCATATATACAAACAGTACATCCACAGTATGTGGTGGAATTGGCACAATAGCTAGCTAGCTGGCAACTAGCCCGCCACTCCACTGTGTAAAGTCTTCCGTTATATGAAAGCGAGCATGGGTTGGAAAAAACAATAGACGCAACCACCTTGTTCAAAACAACAATGGCACCTGCTAAAGAGGTTAGCTTAGATGTTGCAATTGCATCAGTTTTATCAGAACTGGAGAGTTTTTCTTCATTGAGAGAAGAGAACGGCACTGAAGGTGTTCTCACTTGCCTCTCTGTGCTTCCATAGCTAAAGACTTCACTGGCTACAGTTGCTAACTTTGTCTATTTAGCTCTAGGCATGCAGCGTAGCTTGTTTTTCAGTGCTTCTGATAACTTACTGAATCTGCACAAAAATGCTCCATGGAGCTGAGGGGAACAGCAGGGTTGGGTGATAATGATGATGAACATTTAGAACCATGCCGACAGTGTTTACCACAGATTCTTTAGGTATAGGCTATGTAGTCGTTAATATGAAAAATTGACTAACCAATTACTAATAACTGAAGAAAAAAAGGAAATATGCACAATATACAGTATATATTTCTGCCCCTTTGAAAAAAAACATACTGTATTCCAACACTTACTGTCTAATCCACCCCAAGCACTCATATGGTTAACACTAGTATCGTTTAATACTAGATTGTGGATTTTAGTCTACCAATCTATCAAAATTTTTCAAATGGAATACAAGCATAGCTGTTTTATGAAAAGGAGTGTTGCTCATATAAAATGACAACATTTTACCAGGTACTGTACCTAACATCCTTTAACTGGCTTTCTTATACAGCGTGGATCCTCTTTAGTTGTGTGTCCGTGTGAATTCATGCCACATTGTAAATGAATTTTCAAGCATGTGTGTGTGCCCTCTGTGTGTATATATAACACACATGTGATAACATTCTCCCATTTCTCTTAGTGGAAATATTTATGCTAAGTCCTCATTTGAGCATGCAGTTCAAACAGACAGGGTCTGGTGTTCTTTCCCCTTTTTCCAAACGCAGTCAGCCTCCGGGGGGCCTTCCCAGACAAGACCAAGCATTGTGAGCTTGGCCCCCTCCCCTATTCCCTGCCCCAATATATGTGTTTATATCAAGACCTGATATCCATTTTCCTCCACTCACTCCTTTAGCCCAGAGGTATTTATTTTTTGCAAGAAAGAAATAGTTTCAAGGTAGCTGAGATATGTAAATAATTGTGATCTGTCACAGGTGTCCCATCGCCCACAAAGAGGACGCACAGGCTGATAATGGTTAAAAAGAAGGAGATGAAAGGGAAAGACTAAGTTTGGAGTCCGTGCTCAGCAGTATTTCATTTCCACAACTACTCGGAACATTGCATGAGAACAGGATTGTTACTTTAACTCAGACTCTCTGATGTAAATATTTCTAGTCATTCAACACCAGACTGATTGTGTTAATATTAATCTCATTAAAGTGTGTTTTTTCATCTAAAGTTTGAGAAACACTTACTCACATACTCTTTTCAAAACTTCTAAGGCTCCAAAATTGTTTAAGCTGCATTAAAGGCCCTGTGTGAAACGTTTCACATGTATTAAACATCTTTCATTGCCAATGGGTAAAGGGGTTTTTGAAGACCTTCACCAACGCACACGGTTGTCTATAACGACTTGTGGACTGACTTTTAGGTTTAAGGTTTAAGAACCAATTTTCCAGGACAGTCCAAAGGATGTGATGTTGGTCGTGCTTCCGAGTCCCTAGCTTTACTGCAGCTTACCTACAGCCAACAGTGAGAGCTAAATGGAGTCTGCTAATATCAACAAATTTCACAGGCGTTTCAACACTAAACAGCAGAAAAATGGTGAACATAGGTGAGCACCTAGCAGCTGAGAGACATGGAACAGTGTGTGGAAAAGGAGAGTGTAGACTGGACTACATTCGTAAGGCCTGAGACACGTCTAAAGTCAAAAGGGAATGAGATTGAACACAAAGTTCATATATCAGGTACGATTATTGTTTTAGCTATTGAGGTTTTTAGCAGACAGTAAATATCATTTGCTCTTTAAACATTGAGTTGTGTTGTTAAAGTGAAATTCCCGCTTAATATTATCCCAGGGTCTTTTTCCGCAAATACACAACAAACAAGCCATCAAGACATTTTTTTCCTGTGTAACAACTATTAATGGAGATATCCCGTTGAACAGTTGCTGACAGCCGAATGCGGCTAAAACACTAGTTAGCTCGGGGCAGCATGGTGAACGCATTAAAACAGCTTTTTTAACCACTAATACTGCTTATGATAACGCCAAACCTCTGCAGTAGCATGATAAGAGTCCCTACACATTAACCGAAGCAGCAACAACGTAGCTAGTGAACCTGGAGTTTATTAAAAGAGTGTTTTGAAAGACTTAACTATTGGCCCCGGTAGCAGCTCCTCTCATAGTAAAGTCCATTTAAGTCAATTACCAAATGCAATCCAAAAGGAAGGAACCCATTGATGCTTCAGGTAATATACAGGGACTCCTATCATGCTACTGTATATGTTTGGTGTTATCTTGAGCAGTATTAATGGTTAAAAAAGTGTTCACCGTGCCATCAGTGTTAGCCACATTCGGCTGTTAGTGACTGTGCGGGATATCTCCGTTAATAGTGGTTACACGAAAAACATTGTCTCGATGGCTTATGGCTTGATGAGTGTATTTACCGAAAATGACCCTGGGATGATTTTACGCCAGAATTTGACTTTAATATGCTAATTGGCTAACTAGTGTCTTCAGCCATCCTGACAGTCTTCTGGTTTCCCTTTTTGAATGACAGATGACCGCCGCCTGCTGGTATAGGGAGTTATTTCCTCTCATTGAGGTGCAGAACGTACTTGTTAGTTAGTAGTGGGCTGTAGTCTTTGCGATGAGTTCCATTACAAATTTTTTGCGAGATATAGACCACGTCAGGCATGTAACAGTCAGCCTTCATCGCCACTAGTTCTTTTATGTTGCCTCGGTTGATCTGGGCCTTAATACGTTTCCCAGCTACATAGCTCTGTATGTGCCAACCTTAGAGGGATAACCTTATCTTTCCAGCAGCAGGATGCATCTTCAAAGGTTTGCTTGTAGTTTCATAGTTGTCTGCAGTCTGCTCACACAGAACGGTAACACACTTTAAATCAAATGTTTTCAACACTGTGCCAAGTTTTTCAGTAATTTCATTCAGCTGCTCTCCTCTTTGTTGTGCAAGCTATATGCTATGTTCACTGCTCTGACCTGCCATTGGCTAGGGCAACAGATGTTACATACATCCAGCAACTTTAACCACTAAGTCATGGTGCCAAGAGGAACAACAAGGGGAAAATTCCCTGGAGCAGCAGATAGTTCATGCTATGGGTTTGTCACCAGTCTCAAACACATCAGCAACTTACAATAACACACGGTGAGTCCAGGAGGAGGCAAGGCAAAGTGTGATATAACTAAATGGTCCTGTTAACTGCTACCATTCACCAGTTCATTTCACAAGTTTTACAATCGTTGGTACTTTTAAAGGTGATTTAGGTCCAAAAACATGTTGCCTGGTCTGTTTGTTTTATCTGAACTCTCCATGCAGCCTTTCTGAAGTGCCACAAAGTGATAAATGCACATATCTATTTAACTAAAAGCTGACCTCTCTTGTGGTGGCCACACTCTCTTTAACCAACCACACACAGCTGCATCCAGTGTTGCGGCATCAGAGATCTGTGCGTTTGTAACATAAGCAAAGACAGCCCTGTGATAGGAACATATAATAAGTTGAAATTGGGATAGGACTGCAACTTCAGTGAATTACAGGCACATCTAAGCACTGTGTGGAGGCTTGTCCTCGTTGGATTTGTACAGAGTATAGAAAAAGAGGGAGATAAAGAAGACAAAAAAAGCATACACCACTATGGTGAGCAGTAGTGTGCACAAGAGAAATGGTATCATCCACGGTCAGACAATAGAGGGTTGTCTTCTTGTTGTGGACTTGAGTCATCTCCGCGTTGACTCAGTGGAGAGACTTTCCAGTTCTGTGTCCAAACTTTGCCTGTACAAAATCACTTTTAATCAACTGTTTTATCAGAGAGAAGCATCTTGTCTCTGAAACGCAAAAACCCAAACAATAGCCTCTTCTCTTGTGGAGGTGTGGCCCAGAAGTTTGGACAGCAAAGTCCATGTTGGACTTGAACCGAGGCTTTTTCTAGATGTAGCTCAGTGGATGAAAGTTACAAATGGTCCCACAGGCATTCCTCTGATCCACAGAACTCATTCTTTCCTTAATGCTGTGATTAGACCTCAGTGCTGCAGTGCTGACTGAATGCCAGCTCCTCCCTCCAGGTCGCTGATGAACAACAGCCAAGTCACTGGCAGTGAAATAAAACACATTGTCTCCGTTGTTTCACAAACATGAAGTACCCTCTGTTAATAAGACGTATAACATTTTTAGCAAATGTGTCCAATCATTTGGCTGTTTTGTGCAGTCATAGAACACCAACAATGACTTTTGTTTTGGTTATTTGCCTAATGATGATGTCTGATTGGAGGCTATAGTTTATGTTATGGTAGATGGATTGTATGACCCTAATTATTTTTATTTACATGAAAGTATTGTACACATTATTTTCTGTTTCTCTTCAATCTATAATGATGACAGGCTTGACTATAGAAAAAGCAAATTTCACCGTAAAGCAGGCAGAAGTACATGACACACCAGAGACAAACTGAAACAAAGACATTTGCGTAGCCTCTTTTACAGTTTTCTTTCTCCTCTCTCAACTACATTGAAAGCAACCGATGATGGTGCTGAGTTGTGGAGAGTGGAGACGGGGGGGACAGAGAGCCAGGCAGCGAGAGGGGGATGGTAGCGACTTGCTTTGGAGGAAATCTGGAACCTATAAACTTGGGCAACTTCTATGACAAGTAGCAAACGTCACAGCGGTTCAATTTGGTTGGCTGTGCTACACACCTTTGTCTCCGCCTTGTCCCTTTGATAGGACCAATCGCTTAAGATTCATTCTTCCTGTTGTCTTAAGCTCAGCTGTCCAAAAAAAGTCCTTTGGACCAATCAGTGTCTCAGATGGGTGGGCAGCTCAAAGTTTCATGGTTCCCTCCCTTTAAAAAGTCAGATTCAGGTTGCTGTTGACTCACATGCAGCTACAGGAGCGGGACATGAGAGCAGTCCAGTTTGCCGATGCAGTGTACACACACAGAGACTGGGAAGGGATCATTGACGGGTTTCCACGTGTATGGATGAAGAAGCACTGTGACAATCCAAAGCTGAGTGATGATTACTTACCCATTTTGGCTCGGCATGTTCGGATTTGACAAAGTATAAAGCTGATAACTATTGGAGAAGAAGAACAACACAGCAGAAGGCCGGAGAAACACACAACGTAACAGGGGGAGTTCCTGAATACGAACAGGACAGAGGAAACCTGCGTGAAGGAAGCAGAGGAAGAGTGGAGTGAGATATTTTGAAGAAAAGAGAAAAGCGCTGGAGATATTCAGAGGAGTGAAGGATAGAGAAGAAGAAGAAAAACGTGGCCAAGCATGAGAGAGGAGGAGCAGTCTAATGATGACCACCCTGAGGGAGGGGTGGTTTCCAGTGAGGAGAACATAGGAAGACCACCTTCTAACGCCTGTCCTGTTGTTGTACCGACACCGGGGGTCACCAGGCGTAAACGGCAGACGGGCTCACATACGGAGGATCACATTACAACAGTAACTCCCACTACATCAGCACACGATGGCAAGGTCAAACCAGGGGACGACATCCAGATCTACACCCTGACTGCCCCCAAAAAACACAAGGGGAGTCCCCAACATCGGCCGCCATCCTCAGGTTCGTCCATCTCTCCTGGCCCCGGTACTAGCCCTGGAGATCTCTCAGGCCTTGAGGATCCACACGGCCAGCGGGTGATCGCAAACATCCGAGAGCGCCAGCGGACGCAATCACTGAACGACGCCTTTGCTTCGTTGCGTAAAATAATCCCAACGCTCCCATCTGACAAACTGAGCAAGATCCAGACTCTTAAATTGGCGTCGCGCTACATTGACTTTCTGTACCAGGTACTGCAGAATGATGAGATGGACACTAAGCTGGCTGGATGCAACTACCTGGCCCACGAGAAACTGAGCTATGCCTTCTCTGTCTGGAGGATGGAGGGGGCCTGGTCGACCATGTCTGCTGGTCACTAGCCCTGCCTGAAGGCGAGGTTTTTCTTCATACCTAAAATATTTCATGAATTATACATGACGCGGAAATATTCTTACTTGACACGAAGCGGAGGAGACACCTGAACTGTCTGCTCACCAGTGGACTATTTATTGCCTCAACCTAGATCATCGGTTTCCCTCAGTAATGATGGAAAGACTGGCACTTGAGTAGAGCATTTGGATAGAGCTGATTTTTAAGCCACCATCCCCTCTAACATGAAGGTTTCATAACAGATGGATTCTTGTAATCCTATTGTTTTGTGTGCCAAACGCAGCTCTTACTGCTCAAGTGTGCCAAGAAAACCATCACAACCAGGACATTGTGCCCAGTGTACGATTCCCAACTTTCTAAAGGAATTGTTTTTATGACATTTGTACTCTGTTTACATAGATCTCAATGGAGGACAGGACAGGTGACAGACAAAAAACAACTAACATCAGTCAACACTCATTAAATCCAACAACCTGAAGGTTGACTCCACATGTCAGCAGAGTTAATTCTGCTAGAGTCCTCTGACCCCTTGGTTTTCTCGGTTTCATCCTCATCATCACCCCTGATTTTATCAACCTTACTGCCATCAGTATCATCACCTTCATCATCATCATCATCATCATCATCATCATCATCATAGGTATGGATACTTTGAGACACATTTGAACTTCATTTCATGTTTTTATTTAACTTAATTTCTGCCTCGGGTCATCAAGTGTGTAAAGTTTTGCGTAATATAAAAGGAGCAACAACTATAGAATGCAGATGAGGGATTGAAGGAAAATCAGAACTGCAAAGACAAGATTGGATGTTTCAAAAGAGATTGGACCTTTTGACTTTTCCGTATACTTTCGATTCCTTCTTTTCTAAGACATATCGTGAATCCCTGACCACCTCTGAACCCAAGCGACAGTGGAAAAAGATCGTCCTGACTTTAGTTCCTCTTCTTTATACCCAAACCAAGCCCCTTTGTTTCTTCTTGTGCCAAAAAAAACTCCTCTTGAAATTCTTTCCTCTCATTCTGGCCCAAATTTGCTTGCGTTGCACGAAGCCGTGATGCAGCTACAGCGAGCTGACGAGGAGGCGTAATGAAAACAAACAGTCTCTAAAAGCCATGAATCATGTGTGTCACCATCAAAGGGGAGGCTGATGTGGTTCCCTGCTGGGCTCCCATAAACCACTGGAAGTGATGGAGGAGGTGAGAGCTGATTTACACACACAAATGTGCACACATGCATAGGTGTAACCGTGCAAACTATAAACTATAGACATGCAAAGAAGCGACAAAAAAGTCAATTTTGTAGAATTATACCATTGATTCTTGTACTGACTTTAGAACTAATAACCAATCAAATGAACATCACATGAAGGGTTTAGCTTTATTTCATATAATCAGCCAAACTCCAAAGAGATAAGGGTTGACACTCTGTTTGTATTCAATACAAATATATAACAAACCGTTTCTTTCTGTATTGCCAATATACAAGAAGCCCAGCAGCCTATCATTAGTATGTCCCAGGGAGGTAGCTAATGTTTCCAGCTCCTATGAAGTCTTGTACTGAGCCCGCAGTCAGCAGTGTGGTCTCAGAGGACTAACCTTCACTGACATGTTAGTTGACTTGACATTTGAAAAGAATTCTGCTTTGGGCCAAAAGACAGAAGCAGCCCATTCATTTTGTTTATTAAGTAAGAGTGACTAGCCTTGAGATGAATTTGAATGCACATTCATTTCACGCGGCATTGTGTGACAGCTACTGATTGGTTTCAGATCTTTTTTTTTTTTTTTTTTGGAAACAGTGGCCCAAAGTGCATTTGCTAACCCCCCATATAAATGAATACTGAACCTCAGTTTGCATTTATTTGTATTATTATATTTAATTCAAGTGTTCTGAATTGGTATATTTTATTATTATTTATTTTAGCTTGTTATGAATACAAATGTGTATTTCTGTTATTTTACGATGATGTCTTCCTTTTGTGGCACCTTGGAAATATTAAATGACATCTTGTAATGGTCAGTGCCCGACGTTTTTGTTCTTTAGGAGCAGTTCACATCCAATGATGAATTTGTCAGATGTATCCAGGTGTAACCTGAATATCTGTCGTTACCACAGTAACATGTCTGTCTTTTTTTTCTTCCCAGCTGCTGAATAAAGTGACCGTGGTCTTCCCCGTACATCTCTGCTCCGTGCTACTATTACTGCAATTCTAATCCTTTGGACTTTAATGCAAAGGGAACTTTTTCGTTAACTCACTTTGGAGAAATGGACTGTTTAAGAATATTAAAAGGCATCTTGAGCAGGATGCAGACTGACATGGGGAAAGAGGACATTTCTGGACCGACTAAACAAACACAAATGTTTCCGTTTATTGAGAATACAGAAAAATACAGGAATTGACAATACAGGTAACACACACTGCTGTATTTAGAGCATGTGCCCCTCAATAATGTCATAGACACAATGCCTCTGGTAGAGTTGAGGGCAGTATGCAACCTCAAAAGCAGCAGTTTCAATCTGCCATAAACCGGAAAGAAAAAAACGATTTTGAGGTTGCACTTGGTCTAATACAGCCGCAAATTAGAGCGAGAATATTAGGTGAACAGAATTCTAGTCCGTCAACTACAACAGAGTATTAGGGTCACTGTTAATAATAATCTGAGATTTTGAGAATTAAGTCAGAATAGGTTGCTTCAAGTCATGATATTAGATTTTTATATTTTGAATTGTCACCTGTGTTTTTTCTCACATAAATAAAAACACTTTCAGCGTAAACTGGTGCGTAGAATTCCACCCGGATGCAGGAAATTTGTGTGACGCTCAAATTTTTCAGAGGGTGAACCCTCAGACCCTCTCTGAATATGTGTCCCTCACCCCAATGTTAAAAGAGAATATGTGCCCTCGCTCTTTTTCCCGAGGTATTATTCTGAGGAAACCTATATAAATGCTTTCACTGTAGGAAATTGAATCTGCAGTCAAAGCAAGACTTCAATCAGGTCAGTGGCCGGTGTGTTTGTGTCTTGTGCACAGTTAACAGACGGGGCGAGGCTTTGTTTTTAGGTGCGTACTTGAAATATATACAGTGGGGTGCTTAATAAAAAAACGAATGACACTGATACAGTATGCCTGTTCTTGACTATCACAAGCAGATGGATGTCTACAGAATTAGATGTGGTGATACATACAGCACATGAATCAGTAATTGTCTGAAAAATAAAAACTCTCTTTAAACTATTCATGAGATTCTTGTCGTTTTTGGTAAAAGTGCATGATGAACGGTGCAAAGATTTATACTGGCACCACACCCTCTTTGTCTCCTGTCTCTCTTGTTAAACTGCCTCTCTTGTTTTCCCCTTCCTTCCTCCTTCCCCCGTTTTTTTTTTTTTTTTTTTTTAATGAGGTCTGTGTGCCTTTGCCTGGTCAGTCAGGAACAGTTAATTCCTCCAAAAAGAACACGTTAATGTGCAATTAAGGGCTCTGGGAATATTTATAGCCTGTTCGGGCCCAAATTCTAAGTTGTAGTTTGATCTTTTTCAGCGCATTACAGTGGCCTGCGAGTTTACTGTTGCGTATCCTGATACTTAAGCAAGAGAGAGAGATCATTAAAGCTTTGACACAATGTTAACCCACAGGAACATAGTTACAGTATGGCATACCAACTCTGATCAGGGTTGGTGTAAACTGGCCATATTCCATTATGTCAAATGATGAAAAACGAATTAACTTAGCAACAAAACAACAGATAGTGGCGCAGCTATTGTGAGACGTCACACGCAGGGACAACAGCAATATTCTCTTCAGTCTGCTTGTTCATATACATGTAGCTGGTGTTTTTAAACATATGAGATTATTAGATATTAATTAGTAATAAGGGTCTCAGATTAGAATTTGCTGGGAGTTGACGCTGAGGCATATTCAATTTGAATTTGATTTGATTACATCCTGTGCTTAGCTTTAATCTCCCATTGATTTTAACTGCTGGTTTGTTCTTCCTCTAAAACAATACAGCACGCTTTGAAAAATGGTTTGTACAAATGTTTTCAGTGGTGGAAAGTAATTAAGTGCATTTGCTCATGCAGGCTACTGTAAGTGCATATTAAAGGTACTTCTACTTCACTTGGGTATTTGGTTTTTATGCTTTATACTTCTACTCCATTGCATCACAGAGGGAAGTATCATATCCAGGAATATCTGACAGCTACAGTTACGGTTTTCACTCCCTTCCTTTCCAGTGAAAACCATGCATATGCAGGGGTGTTGATTTTGAATATCCGTGATAAACCGAAGGATGAGGTGTTCCTTTGTACGTGTTGAGAGAATTCTCCTACGTCTTCACTTCAATAACGTATTTGAAAAGCATCTTGGATCAGCTGGAAATGCATAGTCACAAAGCGGATAAGTAGACTTTCTAGAGATACGCGGTTCTCACAGGACACGCTCCAAACACATAATGATCTAACAGAATATGATGCAGGTCAGCAGTTCATTACCTGACAGTATATAAAGGAGTTAACATGAGCACAACTTTAAACATCTACTGCAATAAAACGCAACATAAACACTAACGCAGCAGTAATATTAACCCAAAACATAAGATATAATAAGCACTGACAGGAAACATTTTTACTGCACTATACATACTTTTACTCCATGTAGGCCTACTTTAAGTACATTTTAACGATGATACTTACAGTACAGTACTTTTACTCAAGCAAAGTTTTGACCGCAGGACTTTTACTTGTAGTGGTGTACTTTCACAGTGTTGCATTTGTACTTTAACTTAAGTAAAGGGTCTGAATACTATTCACACCACTGGCAGTATTCTCTGAAAATACTGCTAAAAGCAATGCTGCAACTAGTTGAAGGCTCTGCTCACACACAGGTGTTTCCAGTTGCTCTGATTAGTCCTCCGCTCAGGTTCAAGTTGTGATGGAAGTTACGTGACGTCACCAAGATCTACAAATTGGAAAGATAAAAGTATGAATTGTTCCTAATTAAAATGTGCAACGAAGCTAACAGGAAAGCGAGTGAGATGGTAATCAATCACAGTGTGTACACACACACCTACACAGAGGTCTACTCAAGCACAACTTCCCCACAAGTGAAAACACCTGTGGGTACACCAGGATGAGGCTTCATTAAAACAGTAAAATAATCTTAAAGTGTTTTTAAAGTCACCGGTAACAATGTCATTTAAAAACATCAGGTTTAGGGTCTCTGCTGTTTAACAGGAAATGCTAATGTACAATGTTCTGTAGCTCAAAGTTTCAATTCAACAATTCTTAGCTCGATGTAATTTGGACAAAATTGCAAAAACAGTGCAATCAAGTTTTCTTTCTGCTCCTTTTCCAGTGGGCCGTGTTATTTGACGTCTGCTCTTAAAATGTATAACGTTTCTGTTCTCAGACCTGAGAACTTGACTTGTTCTGTGGATCCACGTTTTTAGCAGCTGACGGCAAAGGGAGGATAGCGATTTGCATCCATCAAATTCCCAGCTGGGATCAATGCTGCATTTCCATCCCACAGAATGCATGGGAAATATGTTGATTGCATCAAAGCATTCAGTTCATTTCAAGACATATTTACTGACTGGAACAGAATTCAAGTGGTCACAGTGTAATTATGTGTGAAAGAAACAAAACATTTTAGCAGTGACTGAAAATGTGTCCCTTGAAGTCATAGCTCATCACACCTACCATTCACACAATGCAAAAAATGTAATATTAATGAACAAGAAGGTTTTCTGACTACAGCGTAAACACAATTCACATTGACAATAGAGCACAATATTAGAGTTTAATTGCCATGATTGCTGAGGTTAAGGATTTATATTCGTACGCTTTTTCAGGCACTATTTTAAGGAGTTTCTCTGAACAAAGCCAGTTAGGGGCTACTTTAAACCTTTGGATTACAATTTGAAAGTCAGAAATAAGTAATTACGATAACTACAATTTGCATGAATGTGGCATTAATATGGTGATATTTTTAGATAGCTATTAATAACAAAACACTACTGTTCAGTTTGTGGTAACCAGCATGTCAAGTTCAATATTAAAATTATGCCTTAATATGTTCTCATATAAAAAGGAAAAGCTCTTCTCCTTCCGGTGGACCACCATGGGACCTTATTTTGAAATAAATATGTATGGCAGTGAACGTATTTGTTGATTCTTGTTCGAACAGTGCCATGAATTACACATACGTTTGTCAATTTAGAGTTGTACTATATAAGATTTTAAACTTCTTCATTGTCTTTTAAGTTACTCTCTATCAAAGAGTGAGTTAAAACAATGGTGACTGATCACATGACCCACTAATGAAAGCGAGTGTCTGTGGCAACATTCCTCGATGTAAATAAGCCGACATGTTAGTGGCACTGCTGACAGCGGTTGGTCTATCGTCAATAAAGGTTCACTCGTGATCGGAAAACGGGAACTTCCAACTTCTGACTAAGGCTTGTACTAAGGGCAGACGTTTATACAGTAAGCAACGTGTGTGTGTGTGTGTGTGTGTGTGTGTGTGTATGGATTTAAGAGGGTAAGATGGGGATGGACTGGAAGTAGAGAGGTGAATGTGTAACAAAGTTTACAAAAGAGAAAAAAAAAAAAAAAAGTCAACTCACATTGTGACCATGAACGTGACAAGATGGAGGACTCTAGAAGAACAAGCTCACCTGGAATTACATCTTACTGCCAAAGAGGCCGCTAGAAACAAGTTATCCTAATTCTAATGGAGTACAAGTTTAAAAGAGAATTTGCAAGTGAAGAAAAACAGTTTATCACAAAGCCGTTTAAGTATAAAACTGTAAAAAATAAATAAGAAAACTGACCCCAGAGACACATTAGTGACATCTCGCTGAAGCTACAATGTCTGGGTGTGTGTGTGTTTTCTACCAGGATAAACTGTATACTGTTAATCATAAGAGCAACGGGTCGTGCTCATTGTGCTGTTGATAAAAAAAAGAGTGACTTTGCAGAACACATTACAGTAGGTAAGATAACATTACATGTGTTGCGCAACATAGCTTAGTTAGCTAGCTAGCACGCTAAACAAGCAGGGTGATGAGAGAATTCACGACTGAGCTGTTTCACACAAAACGAAGAGGTATTACAACAAACTGAGGCTTTCATGACCTGTTAAGTGATCTTTTAGACTGGCAGACATCACATTTCAAACAGGATCAAACCATTATTTGTCACTCCCCATTCACAACCATACATACTGTGTTTTATCTGAAATAAGGTCTCAGGGGGGACACTGAAAGGAACAGATACCTGCTAGCTAAACAGTTACGATTGATATCAAAAACGACCTTGCTAGGTGGCTTATCAGTGGTACATTGAACATTTTTTAAAATATATTTACTACTCAATTTTCTCAAGTTTAGGCTAATATGAGCTTTGAGCTAATACACATTCTTTGCCAGAAATATTCCCTTTGAAAAAAGCCCCACTACATTCAGAAGAGGAACCCTGTAGAGCCAGGCACCTTTAGTTTCACAAAACACATCTGTTTCCTTGAATTCCATTCAGTAGGTCTACCAGCGTGAACATTTCATCAAAATGTGCTCACTAAAATGTCTGTAAATCCCATCTGGTAATATTGTGTTTTCCATATAGGCCTACCGTTACTGGGATCCTACTTTTTAGAAACAGAGCTCCCAACAAATATAATGATTTCCTTTTTTCCCATTTCCTCTTATTCAGTGAATACTTAAAAATAGAAATAGAGAAATAGAATTAAGGTATTGTGAAGACTATCATTGTTATTCATTGTGGATCATATACACACACATTTATATACTGTAGTTCTCTGGTTATTTTGATTACTGAAGCAAGACTTTCTGGACTCTGTTGGTTTTTTTTTACTCTAATTTATATGTCTGGACAAAGAGGCTAGACACAGACAATGAGGATTTTTTTTTTTTAATCAAGAGGAAAAATAACAGTAAAAAATAGACAATCTTTCTATACATACACATGGTAGGAAAAGTGAAGCAAAAATAACAAATACAGGTAAATAATAAAGAATAGCATGAAACAAAGATTTCAATGTCATGTTTATAGATACAGGGTTACTGTAAGTCCAGTTAGTCAAGAGTTACCAATACACATACTACTGAATGCATCAAGGCACATGTGTGACATGTGTATTTTGGTCTTGGAGTTTCTATTTACAGTGTTCCTTTTAAGAAGAAGGTACAAATGACATCTGTTATAAAGGGAATTAAGAGTTGAGGCAATACTGGCCTCTACATAAGACAAAAACTGGAAATATAATACAGGAGGTAATGTACAGTATTTGACGGACACACACACACACAGACACAGACAACACACACACACACACACACATCCTTGCAAATGCATGCACAAGACACATGACGGAAGTCTATGTACTAGTGCACATGCAGTTGACAATGCTCCCCTCTCACACACTCACACTCATTAATTTCAAACACAACATGCACCTGCTGGGCATGCTGGATAAAAGAGACACAGCATATTGTTTCAATGCCATCACTTGCTGAAGAATACTATAAACAACATTAAAAGAATGACACACTGTTCAGTTACACCCATTACAGAAACCCAATCCTCTATGCAACGTTTACTTTAAAAATCCTACTGGGATGGAGCAGTAGTGCAACAGCAGCAAGAAGTCTGCGAAGGCAAAATCGTAACTTTTAGCTCTCGTCATTTTTCTTTATATAAAAGCTCTGAGGCATTCTGTAGGGCAGACGATGCCCAGGGTCGGACTAAAGCAAACTGAACACTCATACAGTTTCCTACCTGGATGCTTAACAGACAATACTTCCTCGACCAGTCACATTAACTTGCTGTGGAGATTGTGCTACTATCAATCTAGATTTTTTACAAAAAGCTACATTTACACACAAACACCAGTTCAAAGCTCATCAACTCCTCAAAGTCCATCAAATCTCTGCAGGCAAGAGTTGGAAATCAGACTGCTCTGCTTTAAATCCAATCATGGATGATAAACTTAAAGGAAAAGGTCTAAAACAACACTTTTGGACAGCCGTGTAAATAGTCAAACATGAATTTCATTAGTCTCGGTTTCATTGGGGAGTTTGACTGGTCATTAAAAGCCTAAACTGGTCAAACTTAGTGTGCAAGAAAAAAATGGATTTTTAACAAAAATCTTCAAACTAAGAAACACGATCTTGTTATTTTTACTTTTGGAATGCAGAGCCCTTACGTGCCCTTTTAGCAGGGCAGTCAGACATTCTTCACATATATGAGCAACATGACCTCTACTTCAAACATGAGCGTAGATGACGGGCTGACGTGTTTAGTACGGCATTGTCTGGGTTGATTGTAACACGGCGAGAAGAGCTGCTACAAAGCACAGTTGCAGAGAAGAGTCTCATGTGGGAAAACTTCACTTCCAACAACAACGCAATGCATTCGTTTCCTTAATTAGACTTTGATATAGGCAGGAACTCCCAGACAATGAAGAAAACATTAAAGCCAGGCTCGCCCTCAAAATAAACAGTATACAAAAGTCTGCACATATGATGTTCACCTAAATCCACAGGTTAAAATGTTGTCTTTTAAAAAGTAGAGTCACTGTAAGAGCAGTTCCATACTGGTCCCTTGTGCTGCTTCCATAAAGTCCCATTGCCAAGTGCAGGCTGTCTTAAGGCAGTTTTCTTTGGGTGATGTCCATTAAGTGCATTAAAATTATTGCTACTGTAGAACAATACAATGGTCCTCAGTGGTGCCGCGGTGGAATGAACGCCCCTTTAGTCTCAAATATAAACAATTATATACAGTATTCAATACTAGTGGTACATCGACAGTTCATCGTTGCTTTGTACATGTGTGTGTGGGTACGTATTGTGTATGTGTATGCATCTAAGACACTGAACAGCAGTGAAAAATGATCCTGCCTACTTTTCCGATCGACTTCATAGAAAATAAAACTACAGTATTTTGGCCAATATGTGTCCTCAGAGAGAGTCAGAGACTTCATAAGGCATCCCAGATGACGAGTGGGAAAACGATAGCAAACACAATTTCATCCAAATCTTAAAAAAAAAAAACTGTTAAATAACCTACAGAGAGGAGTTGTTTTTTGTTTTTTTATCCCAGAGTTTTGGAATTTCTTACGGTTCACATTATGGAATGAACAGTGCAATAAAACAACAAGGACATTTGCCTTTTCTTTGTTTTCTACAAAACCACAGTTGTCCATTTTGTGTCTTCATTTACTTCTCTTTCCCTCGAGTTCTTTGCTGTCTTCGTTTAGTGGTTAAACTGCATGTAATGACATCGTTAAACAACAGACGATCCCCATGTCTTGATGATGTGGCCCCTCCTCGTTGATATTTTTGCATCCATCAGATGTATTGCGTATATGCTTTCACCTGATGTCAGAAGTCTCTTTCTTCCGAAACGTATTGGTCCTTACATTAAGGCGAAGATAAGGCAACAAAACAGCTGCTGGTACATAGTGCTTCAAGAGGATTCAGAGCTGGACTGAATTACGTCGGTTCCTATAAGGTTTGTGGTCTCAGAGCTCTGGCACTGGACTTCACAACAAAGAGAAAAAATATAATGTCAGTCAGGAAATCATTGCTCTTTGGTGAGGTCTCAGGAGGTTTCCCAGCTGCAGGTAGTGCTGCTGGCTTCAGCTGAGTGGTTACCAGCGTTGAGGTGGTCACACTGCAGGCCTGTAGAGGTTCAGCATTGAGTCTTGGTGAATGTGCATGTGTGTGATTAAGGCAGGTGGGTGGGGCTCAGTGGCATTACAAACGTGCCCTCTTCATGGTCTAGTGACAGCGCAGGAGGTTTCGAGGCCCAAAATCCTGAAAGTGAGTTCTGTGAGGTGATTGGTCGGATATTTCTACATGGAGTCACTGTCATGCTCCATCGGCTCGTCGGGGAGGCTGGAGGAAAGGGCGAAAAGTAGACACGAGTGGAGAGTTAGTGTCAACACGAGGCATGAAGGTGTGATTTTTGTCTTTGTTTCTCATGACTGTGTGACCTGACCATGTGTTTTGTCTGTGTGTGTGTGTGTGTGTTTGTGTTTGTGTGTTTGTGTTGTCTGTGTGTGTGTGTGCGTGTGTGAATGTGTCTGGGTTGTACTGTACCTCTTATTGGAAAGGACTCCCACAGAGAGTGAGGCCAGAGCATTGACAGCATCTGTTTCCTCACAGTCTCTTCTCTGAGCAGCCAGGAAGGACAGACCCACTGATCCACTGTAAGCCTTCACACTCTGCCAGCACTGACCTGCAACACCCACAGACATACAGGTCACTGGTGTAATCATGCAAACAGCACACTGATGTGATTTCAGAATTGTACCTAGAATGGCAATGATGGACAGAAAAATAATAGCCAACTATTTAGATAATCGATTGAATGTTAAAATTATGTTTAATACAAAAATTCTGTTTTTCAGACTCAAATATTCATGTTTTTTTTTTTTTAATATATTATATTAAACTGAATATCTTTGAGTTTAGACTGACAAAACAAGACACTTAAAGACATCACCTTGCTCTTTGAGAAACTGCTAAGCACATTTTTCACTATTTTATGAGATTTTAATGACAAAATGATTAATCAAGAAAATAACTGGCAGATTAATTGATAATGAAAACAATCTTTAGTTGCACGTGTTGATTACAATAGTAAGAATGCAGTGAAGAAAATTAATATACATGACACTCAGGGTACTTTTACAGGATTAACTAAAGGTCAAAATTACAACAAAAAAGAAGAAAAGAATAAAATGTTAGTGCTGCTCACTTTGTATCTGTATGACAGTCTGCAGGGAGCGGACTGCGTTAGCGTTGGGCTTCTGGAGCAGGACTTCTTCTGGCAGTGGGTCCTACAGGACAGAGAGACAGCCATGAAGACAATTCTGGCATCTCTTCTGTGGTTGAACGCTTAGTTAACTTGAATTACCGCCCTGCGATTGCATGTCTCCACCAGCCAGCCAAGTTTAAATCCATGTCTGTCCAGACTTATATAATATATGTCGTGAAGACTTTGAAGAAACAGCATTTAATAAAATGTATAAAGTGTATTTTTGGTGATACGTGGCCACCTCACACACATCTTCAACTGGCAGCACAGAAGATCTATACAATAATGATCAAGATCAAGATTAGTGTGAATAATTCTGTATCCAACCAAATGTCTCCTCTTCTGTTCCTGAGTTATGGCGATGAATATTGGACAGAAATATTATGTTGCAGTGAAATTGAGCTTTCACATCATCATTCTTTCTTATTAGACAGTCGTGTGATGTGTCCTCATGAGTGTAGGTAACTGAGTTATGGCCAATAAAGATTGGACATTTGTGCCACATTTGAAGAAATTCCTTCCAGGGGGTTCCTGACAAATTGTCTTCACGAATGGGATGAACTGACACAACATCATAACTCCAGCCACAACTATCATTTGTGTGGAGACATAAAAAGTGACTGAAGAGATATGGTAAAACTGCTCAGTGTTAGTTCTTTATTTGTGCATATAAAAAAACCTTCAGCACTGAATATGGATTCATCCTCATCCATTGGTTAAACTGATTACCCTAAAGTAGACATCTAACAAGAACTCCATTTCCAAGCATTCCTCACCTGTATGTCTAGGAGTGCACTGACACAGGCTTCGGATGCGTCACAGATAGCTGTGAGGTCGTGACCTCCCTCAAGGGACAAAACCAGACGGCCCCCTGCTAGAGACATCAGCTGGCGGGTCAGGAAGCTGAAACCTGTGGTCGACAAACACACATAACACACACAGAAATGTGAACGTGCAGTATGAACCATGCTAAAGTCAGTCAGAACGAAGCTTGGACCAAAGACTCACTTTACCGAAACCAGTTTTGCCATAATTTCCAATATTCTACGAAAACAAACGTATATTTTTACCTTGTGGATCCTCCCAGAGAAACATACAAACTACTAATTACTGCTGTATAATTATGGTTACATCAGTGATGCAGCGAGGTACAACAGAAGGAGGCACAACTCGGACTCTTTGGTCCATGCATGACAGGCGCTGTAATAATCTATTAATATCTCTAAATGCATAAAGTTCTTATTGGCACCCCTTTGCTAAAAACGAGAGCCTGAGGTCAGTGCAGTCTGTGGGGGAGTACTATGCTTACATTTGGCAGTGACCTTGTACCCTCCCAGAGGAGCGGGGTTGCCCTCTGCAGCGTCAAACCCAGCTGACACCAGAACAACGTCTGGAGAGAACTCCTGGGCGATGGGCATCACCACAGACCTGTTGGGACACAAACACACAGGCACTGTGACTTCAAGGGACTGGAAGAGACGCGTGTGTTGTTGCAGTTCCTTCTGGTTGCCAATAGAGGTTGATACAAGTCATGTATTACACAACACTCTTTAAAGGATAACTCCAGCGTGTAATTTTATCTTTCCTTTTTTTTACCACTGTGCACGTTAATGAAAAGCCTGCTGTGTTTTGCCATTTAACATATGTTGTACTGCAGCTTTGTGGGATCTCCTGGCTGTAATATAATAACACATTGGAGAGGTCAGAAACACACTGCTGCACAGTGGACAAAATGTGATCTAAATTACATGTGTATTGTAGTTTCCCCCCCCTGATGGGCACACATGAGGCATAATTATACAGTTCGACTCAAAGAATAGAAGGAGAGGATCCAAGCTGGGCTTTTTCTTTAGAATCAAATAAAAAAGCAATAGAAGAACACCACAGAGTATAGTTATGTATTCACGGGAAGGGAGAGTTTCAACACAAGTCTCAATGATAACTTATGAAATGTGGACTCACACTATGCCAGTGATTCTACTCCTTCATACTCCAAAGAGATTCTGAAAACTATTGAAAAGCTCTGCAGGCAACACTGAGACATCATCGAGAATAGTTGACATTGAATCACCCACGGGGTGACAAAGGCACAGTTAAATCTTTGTTGGCAAAGCAAAATGCAATTCTGTTTCAAAGGTCAAATCTGGACCAGAAGCACACTTCAACACACTTCATGATATTGTACAACTAGCTGTATCCCACACCTCAGTTGATTCAAAGGTTAATAAGTTACTGATAGATAGACTTGATCTTGGATTTATTAGCTCATGAAGACTGATCCTAGTATCCCGCGAAATGTATCAGTTCTCAAATCAAACTGGGAAGTCTCCTAGAGATGACAAATATGCATGTTAAAATCTAAAGAAACGTCATTAACATGACAAGTGAAACCAATGTATGACTGATCCTAGACTCAGCAGCACAGGCAGAGTTGACAAAGGACCATTGTTTCTCTGTTGGACAAGCTGCCCAGCTTTGAGTAAGACAAGTCTGCTTGACAAAGTCATATTGTTTCGTCAGCTCTTATTATACTGTAGCTGCTCCGAGTTGTTTGTAGACTTCAAACAGATGAAGATTCCCTTAATGCTATTGTTGTTGGGAAGAGAGCGATGCTGTCCCGAGGCGGAGGGAGGCTCAACTCTGTGGCACGATGCTGTCGGCGGAGTTCAAAGCCGCAGAGTGTGAGTCTGTTTCCCATTAGAGGCTTGTCACTCTCCTCACGTCATTGACAACACAGAGAAAAGAGGAAAAACAGTCCATCTGGGATCCATTTACCTTCATTATTCTGCCTGGGGACTTTGGAGACCTCTCTCCCTCCCCTTTATACACATTAACACACAGACACACACACGTACGTACACACACACACACACACACACACACACACACACACACACACTTAAACACATACTGCTGTCATGACTGCATACAGATGGACAACATGAGATCATAGAAAAAAATGAGGATGGAGATGAAACGTACATTCCAGCATATACACAACACAAAGACATAAACAATTTTCACACACATACAGATGCAAGGCAGAAATAATTCCCCTGTCATCCTGTCGGTAGTGTATTAAGTTTTGATTCATAGAATCATTTCAACCCATAAAGCAGACCTAGACTTTATCATAGTCGCGTGGATGTGAAGCAGAGCGTGCACACACTCTTCACTCGTCCCCACACATACACACACACACCTAACCGCAAAAACCCAACCCCTGCTCCCCTGTAGAGCCATTAAAGCTGCCACGCTTCCCCCGGAGAGAGTAACTACAGACAAACTAATGGAAAGACGGAGGGAAGGGGGGAGGGTGGGGGAGCGGAGGGGACGCTTATTAAAGATCAATCAAGGGAGGAGAGAAAGAGGGAGAACCGTCTGTGTGTGTGTGTGTGTGTGTGTGTGTGTGTGTGTGTGTGTGTGTGTGTGTGTGTGTGTGTGTGTGTGTGTGTGTGTGTGTGTGTGTGTGTGTGTGTGTGTGTGTGTGTGTGTGTGTGTGTGTGTGTGTGTCGGCGTAATGGAAAAGAGGGGAGGGTGAGAGTGAAGGATAAGGTGAAAATACAACAAAGCTCCCCCTCTGAAGTTGGAGCACTCACAAACTTTAACCCATAAAATGTTTTCCATTAAATGGCTTATACACTTATTTTCTTCTTTTTTTCCCACAGACCATTCAACAAACTTTATTAATTGCAACGGGGGCGCGTGGTGCAGAAGTGGTGGGGGGCCTTTTAGATTTCGACTGCTTGAAAGGAAAAATGCTCTTTTTGAGGTGTTAATGCACAGTGCCTCATCATTAGAGCCTTAAAAAAGATCATGTGGACTGGCAGTCTAATCAAAACAATTATTAGTAACTCCCAAAAGAAATTATCTTTCAAAACAGCCGAACACACTTTTACTTCTACAGTGCAGTTATTGACTTATTCTGCACCGTTGCTCTTAAAATTTAACTCCAGCACAAAATCATCCCAATGTCATTTTCTGGTACTTACAGACATCATATAAGCCATCGAGACAGGTTTTTTTCGTGTAACAACTATTAACGGAGAAATCCGGGAGAGTCGCTAACAGCCGGAAGTGGCTAACACTGATTAGCTCGGGCCAGTATGGTTAAGGCATTGAAACGGCTTTTTAAACAACTAATACTGCTCAAAATAACACCAAACCTCTGCAGTTGCATGAGAAGTATGCGTACACATAAAACAAAGCATCTATGGGCTCCTTCCTTTTGGATTGACTTTGGTAATCCACTTGAATGGACTTTACTACGGGAGGAGCTGGTGCCTGGGCCAGCAGTTAAGTCTTTCAAAACACTCTTAATAAACGTGGGTTAGCTAATTATGTTGTTGGTGCTTCGTTTTATCATACTACTACTACAGGGGTTTGGTGTTATTTTGAGCAGTTTTAGTGGTAAAAAAAAAAATCTGTTTTAATGCAATCACCGTACTGCCACGAGCTAACCAGTGTTAGCCACGCCCGGCTGTATCAGTCTCCACCGGATTTCCCCGTTAATAGTTCATACACGAAAAAAACTGTCCCGATGGATTATTTGATGTATGTAACTGCAGAAAAAGACCATTGGAATCACACCTTAACATGATCATTGATTGAGAGCCGTGTTCTGGCCTGTAGCTCAGTGAGACACTGTCTTAAAATTAAACTGGACTGCTTATTGGTGGCCTCGGTTGCTCAGAGACTGACCAAGTTATCACAATGTCCTCCGTTCAAGTCCACGTTTGTGTCATGTCATCCCCTCTCTCTCTCTTCCCACATTTCCTGCCATTTGTTTCACTTTTTACTAGCTAATAAAGGCAAAACTGACACAGTAATACTGACTTATGTCTAGTTCTTTCTATCTCGTCTGTGTAAAAAGGCAGAGGTTCTGTTTTGTTTCTTTTTCGCATATGTGTCACCTGGAATCTGTGATCCTAACTCTCACGTCACATCTTAAAATTATTTTCTATAACTGGGCAGACAATTATCTGACCAGTTTTAATGTGGTGAACTCTCCCCATCTGGGGCTCCAGGCAGATGGAAACAAACAGAGAATACCAGGTCAGGTTTTGTTGTTCCCAATGTACTTGAGGAGGCATGAACTGCTCCGCGTTCCCTAATTCTGATGACTTTGGAGACGGGTTCAACTTCATTTTGTCATTAAATACTTTTTCAAAACATTTTCTGTTTTGAATTTGACCAAATATATGTTTTTCTGTATTTTATCACGATAGGAAACAAAAAGCCTCACGCTCTGATTCCTCTACTGAGAGAACACAGAACCTCCACAATGTCCAATACTTTAAGGAGGTCTCTGACCATGAAAACAAAACACTGCAGCCAGCATTACCTAGTTCAGTGCGCTCACAACTTTCCCTGTTCAGTCCTGATGTTAAGGAGCAAAAAACAGGGAGGGACAGATTTGAATCTTAATTTTGAGCAGATGGATCTGAAAACATCATTAAATGCTTTTCTTCAGACTCTAAAGGGGACATCGTTTAAACCATGATATCTCAGGTCAGTATCTGGTTGTAAAACGTTGGCTTTCTCCATCCAACTGGCACAATCACTGTCAATAGGAAATGCAATTATATATGCATATAAAGGACCTTTTGGGCTTTTGTATCCACCAGCAAGATGCATATTTATAGTTTTTCTTGTATTTTAAATGCTTTACCTAACCCCTACTGCACATTAAAGGAATCTAATCTAACCACCAGATTGCAAGTACATTTTGAGTGTTGTCAAAATTCAACATGTCATTGCCATGGAGGTGAACTGTTCCCAATCAAAAACACAGGGTGCACAACCCCCCGGCCTCGCATCATTCTCATAGGGAAATGTGTTGAGTTCAAAGGTCAGGGTCATGCTACAGAGAGGCAGTCCTGGAGCTGGAAGGGAAACAGAATTTAGAAGGAAGGACAGCCTCCTTTAGTATCTCTGCTTTCTATCATCGCTCTGCCTTTTGACGTCTAAAACTCCTCAAATGAGCCGTAGTATATCTGAATAAATCTCACATTGTTTCGAGGGACCTGTGTAATATTGGAGGGTGACATTAACTTAATTAATCATTATGGACTTGCTGGAGGACCACTGGGACACTGTCAGCAAGTATCTTGTCTGATTAGTTTACTGTATGTTATTGTATTATAGTATATACTGTATGTAATACTGTACTTCTCTCAAAAGCACATGGCCGTGTGTAAACGTACTGACTGTTTGTAAGTTGTCTTCTGTTTGTAAATGACTTTCTTCTTCTTTCTTTTAGATTCTTTAGAACATTTTACATCTATTTGCATCTTGCTTCTATAGTGTGTGTATAGTGTGGCATCTCTTACCAGCCCTCAGGGGTTTCTTTTGTCCCACCTGTGCATTTATGTATTTACATGTATAATTTATGTGTCATTTTAATCTTATTTATTTTGCGCAAACAAATAAAATGAAAATGAAATGAAAATTGACCTTTTATGCAAGACCTGCATAAAATAAAAGGCAGATCATTGCTGAGGCAGCCAACCTATTTTATAATTTCATTAGTCCCAGGATCATCAGATATGTGTATGTGTGAGTGCATCTTGTGTGTTTGAGCTTTAGTACTGTATATAAACTTTTACATGTTTGTGTGCATACGCACGACTCCCCCTTATGTCTGCGACTTTTCCAGTAACCGTGTGGTTACCACAGTTTCCTCCGGGTTAGATGCACCAGACAACCAAAAAGCCCACACTACTGAAACTTTATTGGTCCCAAACACCCCCGAATGACAATTATCCAACCCACAAGCAGGAAGTAACGTTCCACAGTCTGTCAAACACAAAGCCTGGAGGCCATTTAGTGTAAAGCATCTGCAGTTATTGGAAACAGGGAGCGCCAGACACATGCTCTCCAAATGAGGAAGATTATTAATCACGCAGGAAGTACGTCAGAGGCAATGTGAAGCTGAGCCTCTGATCATCTTAAGTGTGTCTGTTGTGGCTCAGGGTAAAGGAAACTAGAGAAATTGTCTGATTTCAGCTCCACTGAAGAACTTAATCCTAATCAATAAAAACTGGAACACAGCTGGTGGCAAAACTATTGGGGACAGTGAACCAACTTAGACTTCTTTGTCTGTTACCTAATCTGCTGGATTTTACATCAAAGACACAAACAAATGCTTTCAATGTGCATTGGGCTAACTTTTAGAGCATGCCGAAGCACAACACGGATCTATTTTAGCTCACTTTCTCCACACTGAATATATTTGTGGCTCCATCCTTTATTAAAAGAGCTGCAGGAAACGTATGAATAATTTTAAGCACGATTCAGCCGTTCTAGACCTGCAGTGTATAATAGACACAGCCCCAGATGTTATCCATGTTCCATCAATATCCTGCCAACTTCACAAACTCAGATGGGACTTCCCAAAAGAAGTTTAAAACTCCATTTCCTCTCCTTGTGTGCTGAATCTGAGAACCAGAAGTAAACAATAGTCTATTGACAGTATCTCCACTATTCTTGCAAATAGTGGACATACAAATGGGTGACAAAGTAAAGACAATTCATCCATCTTCAACCGCTTGTCCCTGTCGGGGTCACATAGAGACGAACAGAGACAGACAACCATTCCCACCTAAGGGCAATATTAGAGTCATCAATTAACCTAACACGTGCATGTTTTTGGATGGTGGGAGGAAACCGGAGAACCCAGAGAAAACCCATGCAGACACGGGGAGAACATGTGTTTAAATAAAGTTGTTGGTTCTACCTGAATGCAGCAAGGTATTCAGCATCTCCCATGGGTGGGTCCAGTCCTCCGGTCCACGCTACATTCACATTGAAGCCCTTGCCTGCTCCAGAACCAACCTAAACCCAAAAATACTTGCATGTCATCCGTGCCACCATTCAGTAAAACATCTGCAGTTTACATGTCACATGTCAGGCTGTAATATCGTGTGGATGACAATGTGGCCTGGACGGCACCCACCTCAGCTGGCGACCCACTGCCAGGGAAGAAGTTTCCATCGTCATAGCGATGAAGTGAGATGTAGAGAACGCTGGGGTCGCTGTAGAACACTTCCTGGGTGCCGTTACCATGGTGAACATCCTAGAAACAGTATGAGGGAAGACAGTGAGTGAGTAATAATGCAGAAATTAACATATATATTTTTTAATAACTGGTACGAATGCACACAGAGAAGAGCATATTGAGCAAACCTGTTAGTCTGGCTCTACACAATAAGCCTGAAGTAAAAAACCGGGGTGTTATCCTCGACTCTGAGATACGTTTCAAATCGCATATCAACAACATTACACAGATTACCTTTTACCATTAGGCCCTACAAGTTGCCAAAAAGTTGACCCATGCTATTGAGTTTTCTCTCACTGATTACTGTAATGCTCTATACTATACTAGATACTTTACTGGATTACCATAAATATTGTTTAAAATGCAGCAGCAAGAATTGTAGCAAAAAAAGAGAAAAAGAGACTATATTACACCAGTACTGCAGCCATTACACTGCATACCTTTAACGTGATATCATGGCCTTTTTTTTTTCTTTAATCGCTTCAGGTCTTTATTACAGCATTTTTGCTCATTATGTCTCTTGTTTTTAATGCCTGTGTTATTGATTTGTTTCTCTTGTAAAGCCCTTTGAGCTGCATTTTACGTTGTGAAAGGTGCAATATAAATAAAGTTTTAGAAGTATTATCATTATAATATTTCTATTATACAGAGCAATAACACAGCAGATAAACTCCCTAAGTGTCACAGTGGGTTCACATCGATATAAAGCACGAGTTAACGAGCGGCCTTACCCAGTCAACAATGAGGATCTTGCTGACGCTGAGCTTGTGTTGCAGCTGCTTGGCAGCTATGGCCACGGAATTGAAGTAACAGAAACCCCTGATGGACACAGAGAGAAGGAAACATAAGTGTAAAGACAGATCTGGAGAATTAAACCAACATGCAGAAAAAATAATTTATCTAACTTTGTATTTATTTTGTCCCTTTGTCTTCTATCTATCACTTCATAAATATCCTCCACAGAGAGGCTGCTGACAGCACAGCGAGAAGAGGAAAACTCACAGAGCATGTGATTCACGCACGCACGCACGCACGCACGCACGCACGCACGCACGCACGCACGCACGCACGCACGCACGCACGCACACACACACACACACACACACACACACACACACACACACACACACACACACACACACACACACACACACACACACACACACACACACACACACACACACACACACACACACACACACACACACACACACACACACACACACACACACACACACACACACACACACACACACACACACACACACACACACACACTTACATTGGATTGGAGGGGTCTGCGTGATGTCCTGGCGGCCTGACCACAGCAAATCCATTCTGTGCAGAAGAAGACGCTATTAATCAGAGTTTCACTGGATATGAAGAAATGTAAGAGCTCTGTTAAGAAACTAACATGCTGTTCATTATGTACAGGAATATAACAGATTTGGCACACATAAATGAAGAAGCCTCTTTCTTAAAGTTGTAATATTCTTTCTTAAAATAAATTCAAAACCTGTCATTTAGAAACGTATAGACGACAGATCTCAAGAAGAAACACGATACAGCAACTAATGTTTCCTGATATGCATGTAAAGTTTGTTTATGTCAGTGCTGTCTGTATGTTTAGCAGTAAAGTAGAAGTAGTAATAATAATTGTTATGTAATAGCAAACTGCTTATTTTGACTTTAATATTCTTAATGTGTATATAAGATTTACATTACATTTTTAAAAAGACAGTGAAGTGACTAAAACTCAAAGAATAAAGTAAAACATTTCATGATCACACAAGATCAAATGAATGGCTTCAGGTGGTGGAGGCCATTCAACTTACTTATTTTGTCTTGTAAATTAGTATTACAGTATACATTCCCTTATATATGTATAGCTTTTCTGGGCTGGAGCGGTTGCACTGTGGTTGTAGTGTGTTATAGTGGTCGTGTAGTAGCCCTGCTCAGTATAGACTGAGCTTTAGTTTGGTATTTATTGTCTTTTTAGGCTAAAACTGTGTGGATTAAGGCTGCCAGCTATAAATACTTTGTGCCAATTATACTTCAACATTCGACCAAGAACAGTTTCATGTCTATCCCAGAATTAATCATTGTGAGGAAGAAGAAAGAAAGAAGATTTTAGGCCATGATTTCAGTTTGAAGTGGTTCACTTGGTCCTTCAGGCAGGGTGAGGCACGCTTCTTTGCCGGATGCTTTTCTAAGTTGACGTGTCTTTCTGATTTTTGATGTTCACATACAGAAATCACAAACGCTGCTGGCGATGGTTACAAACTCCAGAATGACATCACAATAACTCAGTTCCATGACCCAGTACCTGAAAAGGCACTGACTGACCGTCAGGCTCTTTCTTCCAGGGTTGAGTTTCTCACCTTTAGCTCTCCTTTGGCAACTCTGCAAGCCAGCTCCACAACGCTGCCTGCTGCCATGCGTGATGCCGTTGAAGTGTGCGACTCATTCCAGATGGTGTCATTATCAACCTGCATATCGAAGGACAAATGACAGAGGCTACTTAGTGACAGAATAGAAACAAATAGCGTGGAAATATTTATATCTGTCGTATGAAGCCTGACTATGTCGAAAGTGAAAATGTCCAGACCCATAGTGCTGGTCATTTTCCTTTCCATTCTGTTTTTTCTCTCGTCTGTTTGTTCACAAACTGGTATTACTGTCCATCTGGCTCAGACAATGAAATCTGAGGCATTTCTTTTATCCCCGGTCATGGACATGTTGTTCTCATTAGCTCTGACTTGTCATGGTCCGACACGGACTGTCAGGCAAATGTTAGCAGTGGGCCGAGCCAACTCTCTTTTCCTCTTTAATATCCTGTCTTTCTAGTCTTTCTCTCTCTCTCTCTCGCTTGTCTTTGTTGCTTTTCTTTGAAACAGTATCGTCTTTCATCAGCGCAGTATTGTATAGCTTTCATTAAGAGCTTTGGAGGATTTCAGTATGATCAAAAATAGAGCTCTGTGTGTGCGTGTGTGTGTGTGTGTGTGTGTGTGTGTGTGTTGTCTTACCCCTACACCCCCACATGGTAGCATCACAAACATCCTTTGAGAGAGGATTCCTTAGGGAACAGAAACATTACAATTTACTGTATATGTTTACATGTTTATTACGTTTCAGTTTCATGAGAATAGAAACCATAAACTGAACTGTCATTAAGAGAACTCATGGTATGGGATGATTTGTAATGATATAGTCAGTACGCTATGTACAACTGTCACATTTGCAATTTTTTAAAAAGGTACCTTTTATTAAAATAACTTTATATCACATTTGCACAAACTGTCTATTTATAGCCGATAGCATGAGACGGATCTGTGAAAAAATAGAAAAAGCAAAACAACCGATAAGAGCAGAGGAGTCTTTGACACAGTGTCAATCACTGCTTGTTAGGAATTCGGTTACTTTATTTCCTATTTCTGGCCTAAAATGTTTAGACAACATATTTTAGTGTACGTTTTTTTTATAGCTGTAAAATGAGAAGGTCTGCCCCGGCTGGTGATCGGGTCACAAACTTTCTCATTTTACAGCTAAACAGTAAACGAAAACATTTAAGGTAAGAGATCGAAAAGGACACTTTACTGATTTAAATCCAGCTCTGTGTCATGGCAGTGTGCAGATGAACGGTTTTAGCTTTCCACAGCAGAAAGCTCTGTGCACTGCTGCCACGGAGTTCATCTGCACACACTGCCCTTTAACAAAGCTGGATTAAAATAGGCAAAGCATCCCTTTAAGACAGTGAGGCATACCAGCCAGTTTGCGGTTATCCAGTTTGAGTCTGTTGAGCGGGTTGGTGCCATAGAGCAAGACATGGCGTTCAGTATGGACCGACTGCAGCTCCTCCAGAGTGGCTTTACGACCACGAATAGTCTGTTTGAACAGAAAATTTCATTTGATGTCAGGACCAAAAAGATGGCATTACATAGGGCATCATATGCACATGGATGATGTATAACGTATAATAAATAATAATGTTACACAGACAGATTGTGCTCCAGCAGAATCTCATGTACCTGTGAACTCAACTGCTCTTGTTTTTATTAGACAGACAAATAAAATCTAACCTTTGTAGGTCAGATCATGAAATGGGTGTCCTGTGCCATACCTCACACTGTCCCCTCAGGCCTCTCTCCTGTAGTCTGGACCAGATGCTCTGTATCCTCCCAGCATGCTCTGGGTGACTGCTGTTGTCTCCACATGTACACTGGTGCTTTAGCATCTGAGAATCATACACCAGGCCTGCAAAAACACACACGCAATCAAAAAACTGAATTGATCACAAAATGTTGCAAATACATGATACGACATTAACCTCTGCTGATCAGTGCATGGTGCTAGTGGCTGGGAATTATATGAAATAGGGATGGGCAATATAGAGACACTCTTTTTAATAATATAATCATCAGTAATGTGAATATAATGACTAAGTGTGAAAGGCAAATAAGAGGAGAGCTGGAATGGTCTGTTTAGAAAATGACATCACTTTACTGTAACGCAGCCTCACATTATGATATCCAAAATCTAAGATGATATCTAGTGTCATATAACAATATACATATAATATTGATATATTGCCCATCTCCAATGTGAAATATAATTGTTAATTTATTATTATTATCATTATTTGGGACATGACTGGAAATAAGAGAGAGAGATGGGCAGCAACACGCAACAAAGGCCCCTGGTCAGACTCAAACCGGGGACGTTGCGGTTATACAGTATGATCAGCGATTTAACCCCTAAGACATGGGGGCACCCTGAACTTGAAGCATCATTAAGAAAATGATAATACATACCTGTAACAATACTATATCAAGAGAACTGACTCACCAGTGGTGAAGCGTGGTTTGCTGCTGGTATCCTGTGCGGTCAGGCTCAGAGGTTTCTCAGGCAGAGTGAGAGAGGTGGAGGCTGGGGATGACTGTGTACGTGACAGGGGGCGATGGACACCCAACCCACTGCCAACCCCGCCACTGCCGCGTAACATGGGCACTGCCAGGGTCTCCATCTGTCGATGCAGCTGCTGCAGCTGCTTCTGCTGTTCCCACAGCAACGACTAGAGGAAGAGCGAGGGAGATAAGGATCAAACATAGTCATAGTTATAATTACACTAAATACCATGAACATAATAGTAAAAGTAAAGAGTGAGAAAGTGTAGAACAGAAACTGTAGTGGGGCTATTTTGTATTCTAAACCATGGATATATCAGTGCTCATAACATCAGCTCCATTGCTACACATATGGTATGCAGCTGTACATCCCTCTAAAACTCTCTAAGTGATTGGTATTCAAGGCTCACATCGAGTGCTGAGAAGCACTGAACTTCCTCCAGCTTAATGTCAATAAAATCTGAGATGGCTTTTATTTGGGCCCTCCGATGACCTGTAGAGCCGCCTGGGTCTGTCAGTATCAAGTATACGGCTTTGAGTGTGGAAGTTATTTTTGACTCTGATCTCTCCCTTTAAAATGTGGGTACTAAAACCATTCAATACCGCCTAACAAAGCCTGACGCCTGACTATGTGTTTTGTCTCATCAGGGACTGACACAGTAATAGCTCAGCCTACAGTGTATGCACCCTGTAAGTATATCATGCTAAAATAACCGCTTTGATGGAATGAGTACTTGTCAAACCACAAAACTATGCAGCGGTGTTAGTCTGCCCCCTACAGGGCAGTGGGATGAAGAACACGCGTGGTGCTCTACCTGCTTTCTGAATGTGTATCTTATATGTGCAAGTATGCAATGTTTTCAAACCTGGTTGAGTATGAGTGCATGTTGCAGGTTCAGTTGGTCTTCGTGGCTCTTAGATGCCGTTGGCTCCGCCTCCCTCAATGACTCCGCCCTCCCTCTGCTCTGATAGGTCGGCTCTGTGGGCGACGTCGCGCCACCGTCCTCTGAGTCCATATCCTCAGAGGGGATCTGATGCAGTCTGGGCTTCTCGCTGGACTTAGACATCAACTGCACGTACACACATTTACATTTAAAAATCTACACAAACTGGATAAACTATCGTCTGAAGTCTGAAGAGGAGGACATCTCAGTTCTACAATCAAATCAACATTTAATATCACGGCCTTTAGACTGTTGTGGTTCTCTTCTGTTCTTTAGCCAATGCAAAATAATTTGTTGCCATATTTACCTCCTATGTGAATATGCTTAGCTTATGGGTTGTAATATAAAACTTTGTAAAAGAGAGCCTTTAATCTTTCACAAGGAGGCTAACTTGAAGTCTGACCTTATGCAAACACCGCATATGGCAGCAAGTGTCATTTCAGGACTGAAATGACTTAATTAAGTAAATTTATATATACATTCAAATGGCTAATTGGCAGACTTAAAGGTCTCATATTGTAAAAAGTGAGATTTCTTTGTCTTTATATATTATAAATCAGGTCATGGTGTTATATAAATACTGTGAAAATACCAAAACACTCAATCCACAGAGAAATGCACACAGCTGAATTACGAAACTTTGCCTTTAAACAAGCCGTCAGGACTTGAATATGACTATATTTAGATAAAATGTGCTGCTATATTGCCTTTACATTCTGATGGTGCAGAGACTAAGAGTGTAAAATGGAGCGTTTCAGACAGGTCAATTCAGACAGTATGAGGAACACAATATAGAATGTGAACTGGTTGTGAAAACGGATACAGATCCGATACGGATCTATGCATTTTAGGGATTCTTTTTTTGTGTCTCTGTACCTTGCCCAGGTGAGTTTGCTGTTTGAGCCTCTCCAGTAGTTGTGTGTTGTGCTGCTGTTGGAGGAGATGTGTGTGAAGGTTCCGCGGGCTCTGGGGGAGGGGCTCCGAGCGTGTTCTGCTCAGAGGCTTGTGAGGGTGGGTGCCTCCAGGAGAAAGGTGGTCTAACTGGGGGGCAAACTGTAGCGGGACGGTGTCTAGGCCTGGAACTGGTCAGAGACAGAAACACAAAGGTGGAGAAAAAGGATTAGTTTCTGTGAGCATAATAAAATAAAACAACGCCAAACTGGTTTACTTGTTGATCCATCAAAGATAAAAAAAAAATATTGTTCTAAATGTAACCACTAGGTGGTGCTCTAACATCTCAGACAATTCAATTAAAGGCTTACGGTGAAAGTTGATGAATGTATGTGTCCATGGTTTTTGTTTTTTTGTTTTTTAAATCTAATCTTAAGACTCACCTGTTCCGCTCTGCCTTCCCCTAGGATCCTGGATCATATGTTTGGGTCTCTAAATGTAGTTTGTAAATGTTGTTTTAATTTCATTCATCATATTTTAACTCTAATTTTTATATTAATGCCTTTAATAATGTTAATGATGTTTACCCTCACTGTGAGGCACCTGGGGATTCGGTTGCTAGGGTTCTATATAAATAAAATGCAGTATTATTATTATTATTATTATTATTATTATTATTATTATTATTATTATTATTATTATTATGTGTGCCTGTGTACTGGGTGTGTATATGCATGTCCATGCCCACAGTAAATGTGTCAGCGTGTGTGTGTGTGTGTGTGTCTCACCAGTGAGTAGTGGAGTGTGCACCAGTCCAGAGGGCTCCAGGATGATGACAGGCAGATGAGGGTTCAGCTGCCCAGGCTGGTCCTCTCTGCTCAGGGGGAGGAAAACCGATGAGCCTCCGGCAGTAACCACTGGCACCCGGCCAACCCTCAGAGAGGACAGCTCTCCTTCAGCCTGCACACGTACACACACACACACAGTTCAACAGCTTTTATAGCAGGACATAACAAGCTATCTTTATCACAGCTGAATTTACGGGCATAAAAAGAATGAGATGAATACATTTCAGCATGTTTACAGGGGGTGATTGTTCAGATGACACAAAAAAATGTATCCAGCTGACGTGATGAGGAAAACTCTTGACTCACTTAAATCTAAATATAGTTCATCAATGTCATAATGAAACAACAGTTAAAGGGCACCGTGCTTCCTGTATTTGATGTACGTCCTGTTTAAAACAGGATAATGGGGAGGGTACATTTCATTCATTCCTACATTTCATTGAGATATTCAAGTCATGGGATGTTATGAGTACACACTGCACTGTACAGTCACTGCATTCTAATACACATCTCCTTAAAAGCTAAAGTTAAACATTTCCTCATTAAAATGAGTACAAAACGAGGTGACTTATGAACTTACACTATCCCAAATGTTTCCAACAAAGTTCAAACCAGAAAAATCGATCATTTTATTCTAGGTAACCGTCATCTGGTAGCCTGTCAATGGAGTCATATCCCCTTGCGTTGTGGTTGTCTGCCAGAAACTGTCATACATTGATTTTTTATCGAGTTTTAAAGTACATACTTGCGATATATCTTATAGTATATATGGAACAAGAGCTCGCTCGAGGAGTTTCCATCTCTCAACGGTCCCCCGTCGTCTCTACAGTGTTTTCAGAGTGGTTGAAGAATATTTTAGGGTATATTTTAATACCGTTCCCAAGTTTAGTGTATGGTTTCATTCAACTCTTAACTGGATGGAGGATTTTAGTAATTCAATATGTGGATCTGAGGTTATCAGAGATAAAGCTGAGCAAACGTTAGCTGCAGCTTGGTTCACAGCCCATCTGCTGACGAGCCACGTTTTATTTTAATGTAAAACTGCTTCATTAAGTATTTCGGTGGTGGTAGTGAAGACAATAACTCCCCTGATCCCACGGTACTTAACATTCACATATTTTGTTATTGTTTTGATTGAGAGAGAATTAAATATTGTACCGTAGAATGAGATTCCTTTATAATTCAAAAGATATTTTTGTAAGTGTGTCTTAAACAGAGCATGTCACTGCTTTAGTTTGGTGAAAATAGAATTTGCAGTTTGAACACATCTCCCCCCTGTTTCAAAGAAAGGACATGGTTTAAGAATAGAGAAGTTGTCATGATAGATGTTTTGTTGCACTTCAGTGTTTACCCTGGCGTTGGCTGGTAGTCCCAGTGTGATGGTGGGCAGAGTGGAGGGACTCTGGATGGTGAAGTTAGCCAGAGTGCCATCTCGGAGCAGCAGCCTCTGGGCCTGGACATGACAAGAATAATTACTATTCAAGGCAAGGCAAGTTTATTTGTGTGCCACTATTCAACAGCAGGGTATTTCAAAGTGCTTTACATTACACATTAAAAGCACTGGAGGGGAAAACACATGAAACATAAAATATTTAAAACATATAAAAGGATATTTAAAACATATAAAAGATTGTTACAGATACAGAAGTTACAGTGCAGTTCACTGAAAAGCAGCGGCACACAGAAAAGAGTTGCAGCAGACTTGCAGTTTTCTGGAAGTTTGTTCCAGTTAGATTCAAGAATAATACATTTGTATTCAAATCTCAAATGAAATATGTTCAAAGCAATACACTTCAGATTCCATTTAACGTTTAAGACCCATGCAGGTTGTGTATCCCATAATAAAGTCCCTTTCTTGATGCCTGCTCTGCAATAGATACACAATAGGCCTTTTCTATATGATCTTAATGCTGGGAACAAATGTCAGGCTTTCATTCATTCATTCATTCATCTTCAACCGCTTATCCCGGGGTTGGGGTCGCGGGGGGGCTGGAGCCGATCCTGAAAATGCTAAATACACAGTAATCTAAACCAATGTGGTCTAATTAAACCTAAGACAGTGTGCTGTCTTGACACTGGAGAATGATGAGTCAGACATCCACAGCAGGTGTGACAGAGGCTGACTTTTGGTGATTAAATGAATGATGTATAAACAGCTGACAAACACGCAGTGCTTCCATACTCTTGTGTCATTGCTTTAAACATGTCATTACCTAGCGTCTCGGCACAACTCATGAACACGGAACACCTTTTTTTCTAATCAAACCGCGTCCTTACTTGTTTGAAACTCTCTCTAAGACAGAAAAACCTCTTCTCTTTAGCTATCCAACCTCATCAGGATTACCTAACAACCAAACCAGTTTTCGATCAAACAGGTAAGCTCTATACCAAAGAACTTAACTGTTTTAAAACATGGTTATTTTATTTCAGTTCAACTTGAGCTGACGTTTTAATCTGAAAGGACTCAACAACATGATGCGTGTGTCTCTGCTCACCTCGTGCGACAGGCCGCCTGTAGATGGCAGCAGTCCGTTTTCATTGGGCAGACTGTCATTGGGAGAACTGCAGCCAGAGACCGGAGTGCTGCTGCTGCTGGGGGACGAGTCTGTTGAGAGAAAGGCGGTGTGTGAGTTTAGAATATGATTATGCAACTTGTTCACGCTCAACATTTTAAACGTAGTATTAAAGAATGAAAACCAATGTTTGTCGTGAGCCTTATTACCCAGTGTCTCAGGTACTCTGTGCTTGACGGTGGCGGGGGCACTCTCTTTGCGGGTGAGCGGGCTCTTGCGGGTGTTTAGGTGTTTCTTCAGCTTGTGTTTCACCTTCAGGTTGGGCTCAGACGCTAACAGATCAAAGCAACGTGGGGAATGTTACTTTATGTGATTGAACAAGGATGCAGCCTCTTTACCGTTAATGAAATTCGTCACATTTACGGTTCACAGCAGACATTTTGACTTGTCATAGTAGGTAATAGATGCTAGTAACGATGGCTCTTGTATATTCAAGTGTCCCAGTGGACCAGCACATACAATAGAAGGACACTGAAACTTAAGCAGCTGAATCTTAAATGGTATTCCTTCATCCTTTACAGCTTAAATATCTTTATTATCATTTCTGTTTCCTTTACTATTTTCCATGTGTATTCAAAAACTTCTTGTCTCCATGCAACTTTACCAATTCAGTAGATTCGCATTAAAAGAGCGCTCGATCAGTGAGCCAGGTCCACTTAGTCTCCCGCAGAACAGCATTGTTGCAAAATCAGATTGATTACGTCCCTGCACTCCTAATGGCAACTGAACATTGTTAGGTTGTCAAATGTTTTACCTGCTCTGCGTAAAGGCGTCCCTTCTGGACCCTCAGGAGACGACTGTGACGGAGGTGAGACCAGAGGCTGGGAGGACACACTGGGGTCTGGGCCCAGCTTTCTGGGAAAACACAACACATACACACACGCAAATTGAAATACGACTACTACACATACCATATAGGCTAGAGGTTTATTTAAAATCCAGATTTTGGAGTTGGACAGAGAATCAAGGGGGGTTATTTAAAGAATTATCGGTGCGTAGTAGATTGGGACATGTAGTACAATCAAAGTGTCCATGATATTAGTATATAGCATATTTAGTGTTTTGATATTGTTACACTATACTGTTTGTGTGTATTGTGTGTCACCTGTATGCTACAGGAGTGGCAGTCAGAATGTTGGAGTTTGTTCTTTCCAGCGCTGCCTGTTTCTGCTTCTTAAGAATCACCTCCTGGAGCTTCTGTTTCACCAGGGAACTGGCTACTGCACCTGTCAATCAATAATAACAACAAAAACAATCACCAACTCAAAAAAAGGACTTGCCAACTGTTTCATTAGAATAGGAGGAACAAGGAAAAGCCAAGCAAAATTCCAGTGTGCAGGACATAACCAGTGACTATTACTAAAACATGTGATTAAGACAAGAGGACCAATGATGTGGAGAGTTTCTGCAAATCTATGTATGCCACGCATGGTTGAGAGTCTTGGTTTAGTTGAGTATGTCCATTACTATTTCTGTGTGTGTGTGTGTGTGTGTGTGTGTGTGTGTGTGTGTGTGTGTGTGTGTGTGTGTGTGTGTGTGTAAGTGTATGTGTGTGTGTGTGTGTGTGCAGAGAGGTAACAGGAGGTGTTAGGAGTGTTCAAGTCAATATTGACCCAGTGACTTTATGTGCCCTGCCCCATTTAACCCCACTGTTGTAGCTCCAGTTGTCAGGTTATATTTAGCGCTCATCTCAAAGCAAACAGTTTTAATATTGGAGTAACGGCGGTGTCCAACTATGTTGAATTTGATCTCTGACTGGGACTTTCCTTTCTGGCAACTATTTAGCACGCTAATTATTTATATTCAATTATTTATATAAATAAGATGTGGAAATAGTTTTATATAACTCTCAGTGAAAAAAGTATTACAGCTTCAAACGCGACATGGATCTTTTAGCAACATAAACCTAGTGTATGTGTGTGCGTGTGCGTGTGCGTGTGCGTGTGTGTGTGTGTGTGTGTGTGTGTGTGTGTGTGTGTGGACTCACTCTGTTGACTCTTGTCTTTGTGCTTTAGCTGCTGCAGCTCCTGTTGTTTCTCATGGTGCTCCTGCTCTCGCCTCCTCTGCTCCATATTAAACTAAACCCCACCAACACACATTTAACAACATATATAGAGCAATTGTTAATGTAAGGTCAACATGTAAGAAAATATAATGTACAATATTTTTTCAAGAGGCTTTTAAATCATTTACCCGGATGTGCTGGTGCAGTTGCTGTTGGGAGAAAGAGGTGCGGGGCTGAGGGGAGAACGGAGTGAGGAGTAAAGGAGGGTGCAGCGGGGTGAGGAGCGCCGTGTCCGAACCAGGGCGCATCCCCCGCTCTCCCACCCTGAGGTCCATGGGCAACGAGGCCGAGCACGACACCGGCACTGTCACAGTGGAGTCTGAGAGAAGAGAGGGGTGAGGGGAGGAGAGGGAGAGAAGAGAGGAGTCAATTTGCTTCATCCCAACTAAAAGCAGTCGATTTACACAATACTCCTAACTGAAAAACAATGAGCACGTGTTAACAGAGTTAAAATGAAGCGGTGTTTGGAGAACGCCAGAATTATGGGCCCATAAAACAGACAAAACTCAGAGCAAAAGTCTTACTGACTTTGAATTCTATACCCACAGAACTAAGCAACATCACTTATTTGAAATCATTCTCTAAATCTATAAAACAATGGCTATTTGACATGCTGCCATAATTAGGATTAATGTCCTTTACTCTGTCCTTACTTGTAGTTTGTGCACCTATGCTCCTTGTCTGTGCTTATACTGTGTATACTAACCAGTATACCATTAAGGACAGAAAATTGCAGTATAGTTTTGGGGCTTTAAGACAGAACCACAAAAATATCACAAACTTCACTAAATTGATATTATTTAAACAGACACTAAGGATGGAATATTTGTACTATTTGAATTTTTCTGTAGGCCTGTATGGTACAAAAATCATGTTGTGTGCATTTCAACTCAAGACCTTACTAAAACTCGACCTTACAGTACGGCACTAGAGTTTTATTTAATGAAGTGGTCAATCGTAGATGTAGAAAGTGTGTTTGACTGAAAGCTTTGCATCCTTACTAAGAAAATGTGGTAAAAAGGATGAGTTGGGAGGATGTGCTCTGCAGCAACCACCTTAACGGGTCGGGCTGCAGGATACTGAAAACCAAACTGCTCTAGCAGCAATGATTAAAAACTGACCGACAGCAAAGAGACATAAAGGGATCAATTGAATATTGACTGTGGAACTTTTGATAGACAGGTGGGCTCGTGCGTACAAGGATTTGACAGTAGCTTCTAGTAGTCTATGGAAAAAGGAGATAAGAATTAAATACAAGGCATGTCTGTCTTAGCTAATATCTAAACTTACACACACACACACACACACACACACACACACACACACACACACACACACACACACACACACACACACACACACACACACACACACACACACACACACACACACACACACACACACACACACACACACACACACACACACACACACACACACACACACACACACACACACACACACATTTCCATGCTCTTTGCATGCTGTTGGGGTTATTTGCATTGCATGGCTGAGTCAATGGGAAAGATTGCCTCATCTGGCGCTAAAAACAGGATCCAGGAAGGGAAGAGCTTGGGAAAAGGCTGGGGGGTGGTTTCTGTCTATGAGACACATACACACACACACACGCACACACTCAAAATTGTACACTGACTGACTCAAATACTGCCACATATATACAGTTGTTTATAAGAGTACAGACATTCACATGATGTGTCCTACCACGCACTAACTTACACACGTGGATGATACTGTAGCAAGCAACACACATTTCCCTCCACATTTGTGCACATTTATTCATACACCCACACACACACACACAAAGATTAAGAACACATGCACACACATACTGTAAAGACATTTATACACATTCACATGCGGCACACTCATAAACAGCTGCACACACAAGACAGGCTTGAGCAAACATCGATTGCACAAACCTGCCTTGACTCTTAAACCAAAACTTTGAAAACACACACACACACACACACACACGCACACAAACACACACAGCAAAACTTGAAATAACTTGGTGTGACATCATCTCTGTGCTGCTGCGCCTGGTGCTCAGATGTCAGGCTGCAGTACGTGAAGTAAATGTCACTCATAGAGGGGCTTGGCCTGATGCCAACAGCAGCACTGGGAATGGGTGAAGGGAGTAGAAAAGGAAATAATAGAATAGAATAGAAAAGACGGATATGCTACTGGCATTGTTTCCATACACACAGCCACACACACACAATGAGCTTGAGTTACTGTGGTCTCATTAGCGTCACTGTTTGGGTTAATGTGACACAGCAGTGTGTGTTTGTGTGTGTAGTGTCAAAACCCCTCCTCCATATTAGGAGGTACGAATGCAGAGAGACAGTCTGCATGCCGACCATGGCTGGGATGACAGAAATCCCTTGGTGAGCACGCACACACACACACACACACACACACATATACTCTGTAAAGACAGCAAGCAATAACAAAGCTATTATTCTGAGGAAAAGGAGAGGAGAACATGCTTATACAAGGAAACAAAGGCTGCTACAGTTCACACACACACACACACACACACACACACACACACACACACACACACACACACACACACACACACACACACACACACACACACACACACACACACACACACACACACACACACACACACACACACACACACACACACACACACACACACACACACACACACACACACACACACACACTTGTGGAGAAACCCGGTGATGTCACCTCCAGTTTCCAGTTGTAGGTAAGCGAAAATAAAGAGATGTGAATTCAAAACGAAAAGTAAAGGTATTAAGAGTGATTCCACAGAAAGAGAGCAGTAGAAAAATGCCTTTCTTGTTGATTTAAACTCGACAGCTTAACCACTTTTTCACAGTGCTATTACGACAATTAGCACTTTGCAAGTTTCACTGAAATAAATCCTCCGTATAACAAAATAGTTTTAAAAAGAAATGATGTGTTCAAATGAAAGACATGGAATCACTTGGCAATGGAGAACACTTAATGAACTGCAGTACATTGTTGACCTGATATGATCAATCTAAGACTTTGGGGATTATAAGTGGATACCACTGTAAGTCAAAGACAAGGTATATTGGAAAGCTTCCATACTGAGATGAATGTCCTTTCATAATATATGATTGAGGACACGAGAAGCCCTTATTTATCACCAGTATACAGCACCATTATTATGAGTCTACTTTACATGGGTAACTGTACTGACTTTAGGTTTAAATTAACATCAGTAAGTACATCATGGTTTTGTTGCATCTAAAGTATTCACAACTTACTCAGTGTGTAGGAGCACTTTAGCAGTCTATGATCTGGGTCCTTCAGTTGAGGAATAATCGGTCTGACCACTTAGCCGCCCTGCTGCCCAGCGTGTGGATACATGATGTCTTTCAGAATTGTAAAATAACTGATAATAACAGTTACCATGTAGCCAACATGACTTTAATTCTAGAAACCGTGTCGTGGTTTAGTCTCTGGACCTCTGCAACCACATTTGATCCCTCACAGTCTCTCTCTCTCTCTCTCTCTCTCCTGGGTCTCTCCAAGTACTATGAGGCTCTAATGTTTTTAGTTCTCTTTAAAAACGATATTATGTTACAGTTCATTCCATCTGTGTGCCGTACTCAGGGAAGAATAACACATTTTGATCCTGTGGCTGTGATTCTGTGTTGATTTCATTTAAATAGCACGGTTTTCTGTGCAAATAGAGCTTGCGAGGCATGTTCTAAAATAACACATAAAGCATGTGCACACGAACATACATTTAAGCAACCAGTCCACGTAAACACATTAGGTAATGTGATATGTTTGTGTCGAGGAAGCTAAACATGCCAGGACAGTCAACAACCGAACACACAAATGCAATGCTTTAACTTTTAAACTGAGACTGAACCTAATTGACCGGCATCAGATTCATATAATGCTGTAAAATGAATAACAATCATATTTACAATAATGCTAGTTTGCTGTTTTACCACTCTGTCTTTAAACAACCAACGGCAGATTCATGCTGCGCAGCCTAGCAACAGCAAACTAGGTTTCGGTGAGTGAGCTAGCCAGCTAGCTCTAACTTAGCTAAGCTGCATGGATCGGGACATTTATTTTGTTGACGTTAGCGACAAAGTTTCCCGGACAATCCCTCCCGAATCCTTTGCATATAAGTCAGTCCACAGGCGGCCGTAGGCAACTGAGAAAGTTGGTGAAGGTCTCAAAAAAGTTTTGTACCAACCTATTTGCCCATCGGCAATAAAAAAAATGATTAACACATGTAAAATGTTACGCACGGCACCTTTGAAGATGCAATAGATTTTGGGCTAAGGTCTGCCAGGACTGCAGGAATTATGGGAAATGCTGTCTTCACCTTCCAGAAGGACTCTGTGGAGTCGTGTGTGTGTTTATTTGTGCTTTGAACGTCGTCACCGTGAAACAATCAGAATGTACTGCATTATTCCTCTGATTCACTGTTTTGTGTTCACTGAATGGAGCTGGCTTTCTAGATTCAGTCTCTTGTTCACTTGATTGACCGTTGTTTCTCTCTGATGCATATACGTATAGGGCATGATGCAAAATAACAGAGAAGAAAACATGATCATGAGTTCAGTATTACATTGTTCTATATTCTTGTTTACTATAAGACAGTGATGCCCACACCTTAGAGCACAGTTTAACAGAGACTGT
>NC_139834.1:27017270-27031290 GCF_963691815.1 Echiichthys vipera | reverse complement strand
AGCAAGGCGGGCCCCACCAAAAATAGCCTCGACTTCACACGGACCTTCACGACTATTGTTTTCTCGCACCGACTGACTCCCATTGGGTGGCACACTGCAGCCAATCCGCACCCGGCTCCTTGGGACTTGTGCAACAGTCTTAACTTTGTTTCAGTGTGGGGGACTCAATTAAAAACAATGGCCCCTACGCTGTGGCTCCATCTGCTGTCAAAAAAAACACAGACCCTGCAGCTGTTATAGCACAGAGCGCGGGGATGATGTGGTTCTGGGGGGGCTGATACCCTCCAGGGGCCCTTTGGAGGTGCCCGGGTCCTCATGCCTTTGAGTGCTGGGATCCAACTTCCCTTTTTACACTCTCCCAACGTTTGTGCTGATATTTTACACTGCAACATTTTCATGAAATGTTTTCAGAAAGTCGTTATTTTTATCAGGGTGGACACTGGGCAGCATTTAGACCAACATGTGATGCTCTCATGATGAATCATGTGTTAGTAAGGCGGCTGCTACAGGCAAAATAACCTCCATTATGTTGATTTGCAATGGTCTGGTTTGTAATTAACTGCTATTATGTGTCCATTGTACTGGCTCCCGAGTTATAACATGCAGCACATAATGCATACAGCAGGAATGATTATTGGATAGTCTGCTCTCTCTGTAATGTAGGTGGGGACATGAAAATGCAGCAGTTGAGCTCATGTTCAGCCCAAGTCTAATAACGGCACCTTGTAAGTGGTGTAAAATAAAGGTTTCTGCACTATAAAGCCTACAAACATTCTCAGGAAACAAAAATCTTCTCACGAACCTAATTTGGTTCCTGTTTTAATTTTGAATTCCTGCCAGCGAACATGTCTCAGTGCCTCCGGCTGCAGTTATCTCAAACAATACCCCCCTTTTTTTAACACGAGGAAAAGTTTTTACGTCACAAAATAAACACGTGAACATCACTGCAGTATTCTCTTTAATAATATAAAAATGTGCATGCTTCAATTTGCTCGGCCTAACGTTTTGTTGACAGATGAACGTGGTAATATATCTGCAGAACAGACTGAGGAAAATGTTTGGAATACTTCCTGTGGGCCCAATAACAACGCCATATATTGTTACATTTCATTTGCTGAAAGGCCTAAAGCATGCCACAGTAGAGTTATAATCCGTCAGATTAAAACTGTGACTAATTTGATTTAATGTTGTAGGATTAAAGGTGTTATAATACTAGCTAGTTCTGTAATATTGTTACTGCATTACACAGGGTTATCATTTTTAAATAATGTAAAGGAGGATTGGTAAAAGATCTATGACTCTTTGAGGGCCTACGATTAGATCTGGAAAACTGAATTAATTATAGTTGCAACTTCCATATGAAAAAAGCCATTATATTTATATTTATTTTATATACCATGATGATCACAATCAATGAAGTAGTTATGCTTGTTCCTCTTCAACAATTACCAATAAATGATTGTCTAGGGCATTGGTTTTCTGCTGTCATTCATTGACACTGCTAAAAAAAAGAGTATACAGTAGATCAAACAAAAATGATTACAGTTGTTTTATTACCACTGTAACTATGAACAGGTTCAAGAGAGAGCGTGCTACCGAACGACTGCCGATACACCAGGAGGAAGCTCTGAGGTAATACCGTACGGTTGAGAAGATTCGCCAACAATTACTGTCAAAGCAGGGATGTGGTGCAAGGTAGAACAGCCTTCATCACCTTTGTACGCTGACAGCACCTCACGAGGTAGAGTCATAATAGACGTCACAGTTAGTCCTGAAGTCAGAGAATAAACGTCTTATTGCATACTTTGGGTTATTGGTTATATTCATGTTTGCCCCTGTTATAATAACAAGACTTGACATCATACAAGTGTGAACAGTTTGTAATTCACACGCGCTGTTATGTGGTTCCAGACCATTTCAAATGGGGCCATGCTGGGGCCACATGCGGTTTTTAGAGGTCCCAAATACATTAAACACAACTGTTACACACCTCTTCCACCACCCTTATAGGACCTGTTTAGAAAAGACTAGTGATACATATATAAATATTAATAATTACTCATTCACTGTCAGCTTCAATTTTATTATCACTGCCCGTGAATTATTAAGATTTACTCTCTGGGGATGAATGTGGAGTTGACAGGGGTCCCCGGATCCACTTTTGGCTGTAATGCAGCTTTTCTTTTAGAAGTAAAAGGCCATTAATATACTACAATGCAAACTATTTTATAACATTAGGTGTAAAAATCTTTACTTGCTTTTGTCAGACCACCTAAAGGTACCCTAAGCCCATATAGGAGGAAGTAGAGCATCCTGCCTAAGCCACATGTGATCAAACGCATACACATAAACACTCCTACAGTTTATATACAGCAGTAGGATCCATGACGCAGGACCAACGTCATGTCAGTTTTTCTGGTCCAAAGCCTTCCTTGAATCAAGAGGCTATTTGCTGCTCACACCTAGTCACGTGCACCCTTAAATCGCCATGCCGCATACTGTATACCAGACAGTGGTCAGCATGATAGAGCTCATTAGTCATTGCTGTGTTTAATCATAAAGTCTGGAACATCATTAAATATACCTCCTGCAAGAAAAAAAAAGAAAAATCCCCAAACATTTGCTTTTACCTCAGAATGGAAAAATTCACGTATAAAAAATAAAGATAAACAATTACAGTCATTCGTCGTGATAACTCCAAAAGAAAGAAGTCACCAAGGAATATCTATTATATATACATGAAAGACGTATGCAGGTACTTTTTTTCTTGTTTTTGTCCGTCTCTGTTTCTTCCCTGCTATTCTGAAATGAACCTATCTGCATAAAACGTTTTTTTTTTTACTTTTGGGGCAGAAATTGACGTGTTATGAGTTTCAGAAGCACCTCACTTCAGTATTTTTTCCCCACTTTTAACCGTCCTTTTGTTTCCACACGGCACTAACGTGTGTGCGTGTGTGTGGTGTGTGGTGTGTGTGTGTATGAGTGTGTGTGTGTGCGAGCGTGTGTATTTTATCCTTTTTTCTGATCTCGCCGTCAGCCAGGTCAACTACTGATGTTTCACACCAATATTGAAACCAATAAGCGTGCATCTGTCTTCTGCTGGTGTTGCTCCATCGTCCGCTTGCTCACCCTCGGGTGCCTCTGTGAACAGGGGGAACCCAGCACCGTTCCCAGAAACCTTCAGTGTGTGGGTGTATAGAGCTACATAACTCTGTCTGTGTGTGTGTTTGTGATTGTGTGTGTCTGTGTGCATTGACATAACGTATTTGTGCAAGCTTATATATATGTGTGTGTGTGTGTGTGTGTGTGTGTGTGTGTGTGTGTGTGTGTGTGTGTGTGTGTGTGTGTGTGTGTGTGTGTGTGTGTGTGTGTGCGTGTGTGCATGTGTACGTGTGTGTGCGTGTGTGTGTGTGTGTGTGTCTTTGTGCACATGTGTGTTTGTGTATGCGGTTAGTCCATTCAATTACACAATCTACCATGCAGTCTGAATCACATCCGGTTTCAAGCTGAAAATAACAAAACCACAGGGTGACAGAAAAGAAGCACAGCAGGCATCCGCCCACAGGGAGAGAGGAATACACACACACACACACACACACACACACACACACACACACACAAACACACTAACATATACACACACAGACACTCACACACTCCAGAACTGGTCAGTTAAAAATTCCCTAAATATCTATTTTGTCTAAAAAACCTTTACACAGCTGGTGTCTATTTGCTTTAGATGATTGAGATGTTTATAAAATGCTTTTCAAAAGCTTGCAAAAGCCTCCACATGGTGTATGCAACAGTTTGAAGTTGCAGCATTAGATTATTCCAGTATATATCAGTCAGTCTATGAGGCTTTTGACCTTTTATTAGAAATCCAATATTAGCCAGTCTTTGCTGTCTGCTGCAAACAAAAAGGAAATCCTTGCTAATTCAACAAAGAAAGTGTGTGGTCAGTAAAGACAATGTAAAGCCACAGCACAGCTTCAGTGCAAAAATGGTGGAATCAGTTTGAGTTTCACAGTTAAAAACAGTCACTCTGACATATGTAGCTTTTCTGTCAGTACTATATGGGGCAGGATGTGGTTTACTGTGCTAGAGTACACAGTACAGCTCCCACCTGCAGAGATGCGCCCCTGCTACAACCCGACATTCAACACAAGAAGAGATCTTTCACAAAATACAAAAGTGTCTGAAAACACCACATTGAAATCCTCTCTGAATGCATAGAGCAAAGAACATGAAGGGTTTTTATTGTCCAGTGAAGTGAGCTTTGTGTCCAAAGTCAATACTTTGCAGCCAAAATGAGTCTAAAACTAAAAAAGCAACAAAAGATGGCAGGACTGTCAAATTCTTTTTTTTTTTTAAATGTATACTTTCATCAGATAGCTCCTTATTTTAGACTATTTTCTTTAGGCAAAACTAGTTGTGTTAAACATTTGAGAACTTTGGCTTCTTTGGTTTAAATGTAAAAAAGAAATGTTTTGGAAAAAGCTATTGAAAAATGTATAATTTCGATATCAGTACCAAAAAAACAAAATGTCAAATAATTCCTACCCATGACAGTTACTGTATGCTGCATTCATGTGGTGTCGAAATGATTGGAAACATGATATGAGGTTGTAAGAATTGGTAGCTGTCCACGTAGATCGGCCTGGATCAGTTAAAAAAGTGATTAATATTGACCTGATAACAAGTCAGGTAAAGTAATATTTTAGTGGTTTTAATGAATGCACTAGTGCAGCAGCACGTGTGGGACAGAATCACTAACATAAAGCTCCAAACAGGAAACAAATATTGAAAAGATCTTGTCACTTAAATGCTCTGAGCAACAGAATACAACACATGTTCTTTGTAGCATCCATGTTGTTTCCACACTACGACTTAAAGCTCATGAACACACCGAAGTAGAAAGAACACCTTTACCAACTCGGGGGAAAATGGCCCCATCAGAGGAGCACATGAACGCAGCGATAGACACCGCACATCAAACTTCACCTGCCGACTTATGGCTTTCATTTCCAATCTGTGTCTGTTGTTTGTATTCTGCTTAGTGAGGTGGCCTCTCCGTGTGATGAGGTCATAAAAAATATGAATCTGAACACAATTTGGGGAATCTAGAGGAAATTTACTGTCAAATTGAATTGAATTTGAGCATTTAAGTTTAAGCTTTGAAATAAAATTTAAGCTGCATTCACATACATGCAAAAACACAAGATACGTATGCATTTTAACATACTTATTCCACTTTGTAATTAAGATAAATGATGGGTTTTGTGAGTGCGAGTGTCACTGAACCTTTTCTGTGAGCAATTATGCGTCTGATTCTTTATTTCCCATGTGCGGACAGTGTGTCGTTTAAAAAAACACAGCACATGTGCTTGTATAAACATGAATGAGCCTGTTTTACGTAACAGGCAAGGCGAGGGTATGACCCGTATTTCCACTAATTATGAAACGCAGTGGTCTCAGTAAGCTGATTTAACACTATCTGTAAAATGGAATTAGCATGGATGAAGGTTTTAGAGAATTAGAGAACAAAGGGAAGGGATTAGAGCGACAAACGTGACCGCGAGGCCAGGAGAAAGTCAGAAGAGAGAGAGAGAGAAGCTGAGAGCGCTGTAATAATGTTTGGCCTTGGTCTGCCAGCGGGGTCCTTCCCCTTAAGAAGCCAACAGGAATGTGAGGAATGCTGCATGAGCGGAGGAGAGGGGGAGAAACAGGGGAGGATGATGGGAAAGAAAGAAAAGCCAAGAATAAGGAGGAGGAGGAGGGAAGCAGGGACTCCAGAGTGAGATGAAGATAGAAACAGGGGCGACTGAAAGATGAAGGTGGGGAGGAATATGAGACACTGAGGAAAAGACTTATTATCTTTAGTGGGCTGAGTAAACACAAGAACAAAGAAGATGAAAATAATAAGGCTGGAAAATATTTGGGAGGGAGAACTCGAGCTCTGTTAGTGTATTTTTATTTTTGTGCATGCACATACCTACGTGTGGACGCAACCATGTGTTTTTCGTGTGCTTACATACTTGTATTTTGTATTTTGTGTACGTCCGCGAGTGTCTCAGGGTGTGGTCAGTTTCAGGACTGAGCTGCACTCAAACTGTTCTAAATGCAGCTGGATTTCCTTTCAAACTTTCTCTTCGCCAGTAATCACAATGCCAGAAGTGTCACACCTGCAGCATTCTACAGAAAATACTCTCTTTCCATGTGTGTGACGGCTCCTTCGGCGAAGGTCTGCTTCAGTCTTGCGGCGGTCAGTTGATAATCATGAGATACGGACAGACAGAGACTTTGCACACACTGGAATTGCGTGTGACCAACCTTCTTCATGGAGGATAACGTGGAGGTTACGGTGTTATTTAAAGCACCCAATTCGCAGAATGCCGCCATCGAAGAAAATTACACATTTGGTCTGCAGAGACTGAGCTCACTAAAGACATACTCACAGCACTGCCCTAAGCCCAACGACTTCAAAACACAGCAACTGCAGGTTGGGTTGGGGCCAGAATCTGGTGGCAGAATTTTCTTTAGCATATAAAATATTATTACACCCTCGGAAGGTATCATATCTGTAAAAACAGTCAAATATGGAGTAATTGCACAATTGCGTTTTCTGTTTCTGAAACCCAGACCCAAAATCATCAGCACTCTCCGTCACAGACACAAGAGCTCAAGCAAGTCGGTTACATCATGAGATAGCCACAGTTCGCCTTAGATGAACCTACATGTATTTGATTTTCCCTCCTGAGACGTATCTGTATCTATGATTTAAAAATAATAACTTTCCTTGACTGCCATCTGGTCATTTCTTTTGCTATTGTCCCACATCACTAAATAAGTTTAATAAATTCATGATTCTGTTTCTAATCCATACCAATCAGTGTGTTTGGTATACATACATTAAATTACGTTTAAAATGGATTAAACTGTAGATGAATACAGTCAATTTAGTCTTTTTCGCTATCAAATCAAATCAAAGCACCTTTAAAGAACTAACCAAAGTGCTGTTCAGTCAGATAAAATAAAACAACATATGTAGAGACAGCAGTAGAAATGGAATAATATCCTCCCATGCACTAATAAATAAGTAATGGAACAGATGGAAAATACAAAACACAGAAGCATAAAAAGTGAGACCTAAAATCTTTAGGACACTCAAAGGCCTGAGAGAAAAAGTGGGCCTGGAGTAAATATCCTGTTTTCTGACTCAGAAGCATTAATCCAATTTATATCACGGCTTTGTTGGACACTTGATCTTGACTGGTCAAATACGGCATTTTATTTTTTTATTGTGTTATTTAAATGTATTTAATTTAATTTAAATTTAAATAACAGCCCGCTGATATGAATCACAAACCGTAGCTACTGACAGTTCTGATCACGGACTCTGTTGGATCATTTTTAAATCAATAAAATCATTTTTAAATCAATATTTTGTTTTAAATGATTCATTTCTTAAGTAAGTAGCCATGTAACAAGCAGTATAATGTAGAGAGAGCAGGTCATTATTGCAAATTTAACGTTGACAGTGGGACATAAGACCCTGATGCACATGACCACATGGATCCCTTACTAGATTCAAGAAGCTTTATTTATCCCGAGGGAAATTATTGTGCAACAGTTTCAATACAAAGGTGGGAAAGGATCAGAGTGACAATAAGCTAACAGAATCAAATCAAAATAAAGCATAAAACATAAAATAAATCAAACAATAACTAAATGTGACAGAGTGCAACAGACATTGTGGTTAAACGTAGGTTTATACAATATACAACAATACGCAGCGTGCAGTTTAGCAGCAGATTGAAATAAGATAAATACAAACTAAATAAGTGATAAGGAGCGATAAGTGATAATTACATGGTTAACCCCACTGCTAGCCTTGCAGTAACATCATTCAAATAGCAGACATTAGTTACTAATGTAAAACTAATGAAACCAGATACAAACAAACTTATTTTGCGTATTTTACATTAGACAAATCAATCGCCTTAGTATTGTAGTGGCTTTCGTTTAAATGTACAACTGTGATCAACTGTTAGCTACATCCCAACCGCAGAGATGTAATCCTGCTACGACACATTTGACAGAATAATAATATGAAAACCCAAAACTGTTAACAAGATTAAAGTGAACTCCTCACAAAATGACAATATCAGAGGAATTGATGCAAAGGCAGGAGAAGGGAATCATGGGTCTTGGTCTTGGTAACTGTTAGGTACCAAGAGTTGGCATGAGTGTCCAGTAAAGTTTATGACCTTGTTGATTCAGTTCTAATTTATTGAGGACAACGTGTTGTGCATGTGCTTGTGTTTGGACAGAATGTAACATTTGAGAACGTCGGCTTATTTGTTGCATGAAAAGAGGATTTTGTAGAAGGAGCAGAGGAGGTCTCTGTTTGCGCTGGTGATCGCATGTCACATGAACTTCTCGAGCCTAATGGAGAAGAAAAGCATCTGTATTGCATGTTAACTCTGAAACAGACCAGTTCCTGAGATATCCCAGAAATATGAGTTTATATAATATTTTTTACAGGCTCAATGTTTTTTATTATGTTTCAGAGTGTGTGTGTGTGTGTGTGTGTGTGTGTGTGTGTGTGTGTGTGTGTGTGTGTGTGTGTGTGTGTGTGTGTGTGCGTCTGTGCGTGTTTAAAGAGGATATTAATACATTTTAGCATCTTTACTGTAAATGAAGCTCCCAACATCGGTCATAAAGTCATAATGATATTGAACATCCCACACATCATAATAACCTCTAAGAGAATAAACAAGCCAAATACATACACGTATCCCACACAATTATAGTAGCAGCAGACATAACTGGAAACTCAAACAGGGTACAATCATACATTCCCTTATTGTACATGTTCAAAATGTTTCCCCAGTGTGTGTGTGTGTGTGTGTGTGAGAGAGAGAGAGACAGCGAGTGTTGACTAGCCGCATCGAAAGCCTCAGTGACATGAGCAGTCCACAGAAACACAAGAGACATTTTCCATAATCGTGTCATGTGTGCAGTCATCACTACTGAGCATAAAGAGGTGGAATAAAGACGGAATTTGACAAGTAGTAATATTTCAGATACAGTGTGAATAATAAAGGAGCACTTCAACCTCAACATGAGCGCTTGTATATGACTTACTCAGAGTGTTGTCTTGGATTTGTTAAGAAAACTTTGTTTTTGCCTCCAGGGCAACAAAATGTGACGGTTAAGTTTAGGTAACAAAATGTGACGGTAAATTTTATGCACCCAAAAGGTGACTATTAAGTTTAGACACCAAAAGATGATGGTTAAGTTTAGACAACAGAATGTGATGGTAAAATTTAGGCAACAAAAGGTGATGGTTAAGTTAGGATTTCCAGAACATGAACACCTAACCTGACTCAACCAGATGAATTGATTTGCACAATACACATTTGCTCTGCATATCCATCTGGGAACTCTCGTTTGGAAATCTTTCGGGGGGCGAAAATACTGGTTGCTGATTGGATAAACCATCTGTCTCAATGAAGTGTATGACGTACTAACAGCGTCGGGCAAAGCTCAGACAGTAGACAACATGTCGGTAAAGGATATTTGCAGTTTGTGTAACGCAAATTTATGCATAAAGGGCAAAATTTCAGGTGCCCGGTCCATATTCCAACAGAAGGATCCAAGAAAAAAAAGCGTTATCGGGCGTCTTGCTCGATAGCTGCACTCATCTATTCTGCTGAAGTGGCATGTTGGGTTACACTGAACAGTCCCTTCTCGTTTCCTCACAGTGAAACTCCCCTAAAAACCAACGCTGATTGGTTCGGTCTCTTGGCGACTTCTTCAAATTTTCTCTGCCGCACTTTACCAGACTGACCCGTGAGTAAAATACAATGGAGCTTGCGATATCAACATGGCCTCAAGAGGCTAATGAATATCGACCTCCTAGGTGAAAGTCCTGTGTTTTAGGACCGATCCACCACCCTCATCCTTCTCCCTTTGCAGATTTTAACCACTCGTACACTACGTTATCTGATTTCTTCCTTTGCTCTGGACCGAATTTCTACAGTAATAAATACATGGATTACATACAAATTTTAGTACAGTAATATATGCATCAAAAAGGATGTTTAGATATAGTTTTGCAGTTGTTGTTGCTGCGGTTCCCTATGACTGGAGGTATTACCGTGGGGGCATGCGTCAAAAACAAAGTTTTCTTCATGAATTCAAGGCAATGCTGAGTAAGTTATTGACATTCCAATGCTTATTTTGAGGGTGAAGTATTCCTTTAATATAGAATTAAGTTGTACAAAAAGTAATAACCTCAGCACACAAATTCAAGTTAGTAAGTAATGCCACCAAAACAGTCCGATGACAGGCGACCTCTGGGAAGTGGAGTGCAGAAAAACACAACAGCAAAGATGAAGATTAAGACTTAAACTTAAAGATGGCCGTATCCCAAAGATTCGCAGCCTCTTTTTAGACGTTTGATCTTGTTAAATTGAAAGTGAGCTGAGGTCAACCCCGGTCACAGCACAAGCAGAGTGTATAATGATGGGCTGAGGATCCTTTACAGTACACCCTAAGGATCTTTGGAGTTATGGCGAGTTGTTGAAAACAGCAAGCAACCATGGCAACCACAGAAAAATCCCACAGAAAAAGCACACAAACGCACACGCATACGAACCCTGAAAACGAAAAAGTCAAATCAAATCAAAACTCACCCTTTCAACACCCACCAATCTGAACAACAACAAGGCCGAGAAGCGTGAGTGTGTGCGTGTGTGTGTAGGAAACACCCAGACGAGACAAAAATAGCTCTACACTCTCGTTCCTCATATCTCGCTTTCAATCCCTCGCTCTCTCTCTCTCTCTCTGTCTTTCGCCTGTATCTCTATAAGCATTGGTAGGAAAAAAAGTAAGTTGATGTTCTCGTACGGAAAATATCACCCACTTAAGAGCGCACTTGAATGTGAGAATATCAAAACTGAGAATATGATTGCGTACGGAGAGGATAATGAGTGTTTTGGCATAACTGAAACAAAGATCCTCACAAGACGGAAACATCAGTAGGTTAAAATTCATCTGTTCGTCCGACACATCGGGCCGATGAGAGAAGTCAGACTTGAGATTATGGCAGAAAATGATAAAGTAATATTAGTATTTTTTAAAACAGTTATTCAATGATAAAATAAAATAAACGCTGACGTGTTCTACCCACCTGGCTCTGTATCAGGCTATATTCTCCTAATTTGAAGAAGCTGTCACACCCATAGCTATTTTGTTTTGGTCCAAACCATGGTGACAGTTTGTTTAGCTTCAGAAGCAAAGGCTTGTAAACAAAAGTCACATGAACTCACAAGTAGCATGTTTACTGGACAGTTTTAGTAACCTGTCATTCTGAAAGGTTAGAGATGTTTTAAACAAAGGTAATTGCAGCTAAATAAGCAAAGCATGTTTGCGTGGACTTAATGTGTCTCTGGCAATATCGACCCGAGCTATATTAAGACACGGGTGTGCTTAAAGGATCATTCTGATTCATTACTGTAGAACATGGGCTTCAGTTTCATAGTTTCATAGTTAACAATAACATGAGATTTACCCGTGTAATTGCTGAAATCTGGGAATGTGTTAACATCCATACAGCAAAGCTCAGATAACCAGCCAGGTTGAACACGAGCCATATTATTATTTTTTAAATCTTCTTTATTGGAGGTAAAACACAAGCTGAACCAGGAATTCAGGTGTTTGGATGACAGTTTTAGTGATAATTTTAACGTTTATCGCTGTTTTCTCATCTAAATAAATTTGACTGCCTGTTTAGGACCTGTCTGATTATGCGAAAGATGGAAAAAATCCCCCAAATGAATCCCCATTTGTAATAAACTGGATTTATCCTCATATGATTGGCCAAACAGTTACAGAACATAATCAATTTTAATATGTATTCATGGAAATAATGTTAATTTTGGTGCAATTTATTTGCCCACAAAATTAGAAATGTCTATCATAGGGAAAGTTTTGCACAACAATTCATATGTGATCTTACAAAATATGATATCTATTTAATGAAATGACAACCAGGAGGTGACCCGACAGTTAGGTTTAGGCAGCAAAAAGACTTAAGTTAAGGTTGCAGCATGTTTTTGGTCCCTAAACCTTAACAAGTCGTTCTGTTTCACAAAGTAAACCACGTGTTTAAAACTGTGACCGTTTCACAAAATGAAATAGAACGGTTGGGTGCTACGGTCACATCGCTCTCACAGGATCAGACTCAGCCATACAGCACCCTGGAGCATGCAGAGGTTCATCGCCTTGCTCCAGGGCACTTTAGCAGGGCAGGTAACAAAAGGACAAAAGAACTTACACCAGCGGCTATGAAACATTTGGGCAACCCTGTAACCAAAACCACGGGCAACATCATTTTAGTATAACACTAAATGCAGCATTCAATGGGGTACAGTTTTCAATGCCACAACTGGATGGCAGTATTTTTCCAGGATCCAGGAGAATATTTAAAATAGAATTAGGATGTTTCACAACTTTCACACACTGTCTGTCTGGCTAAGATAAGACACAGTAAGATAAACTTTATTGTCCCATGTGGGGAAATTGATCTTGGCTGTTGAAGCCAGTGCAGTGAGTGGATGAGAAGAGCAACAAACATCATACAGCTGTTAGCACACACACACACACACACACACACACACACACACACACACACACACACACACACACACACACACACACACACACACACACACACACACACACACACACACACACACACACACACACACACACACACACACACACACACACACACACACACACACACACACACACACACACACACACACACACACACACACTTTTTACACTCTCAGTGTGTCAGGTCAAGACACATCAGCCGTGCATATCTGCTATCTGTCTCTGTCACTGATGATTGATGAAAGTGAAGCTCCTCGGTTGGAAACTTATGTTTTCTCTAGTGTTTTGAGTGAAAGGTTACACCTCTCCTCTCCGCTGTGCCCTCTGTGGGAATTTCAGAGACAGAGCGAGAGCGAGCAAGAGAGACAGATGGGTTTTCCTAGCAGGATATCCTGTTCTAAGTAGAGCTGCTGGGCCCACTCTGACCTCCTCACCCCTCTTGACCCCTGACCCGCTCATAGTTTAGGCTCACATCTCTAACGTTTCCTAATCGCCCCAAAACACTTCACGTTTTCTTTTTAATTTCGCTGTGGCCCCTTTGCTTTCTCTCCTTCCTAACTCTGTCATACTCACAGGTGTCACTTTAATTTCCCCTCCTTCCTCTTCCTCTTTGTTCCTTTGTCTGCAGCCACTTAATCTAGTGCCAGCCTTCTTCTCCGTCCTCATATATCTGTATTTTTTTTCTCTTTCTTTAAGCATTTGCCCTTTAAGCAATAGTCAGTGAAGCCAGAAACCTATGCTACATGCTGCATTTAAGGACTAGTCATAAAGTCCAGTTCTTCTGAAATCTTTAAACTATCTTGTAGAATGAAGCAGTTGTATGAAGCAGGCGTATATGCTATGTACTTCATTGTCAAACTACTTCATATACTGTGTATTAACACACAGATACCTCAAGGATCTCTCCATATCCCTGGGACAAATGACTATTTTAGTTACTTTATTGAGCATCGATCATTACATTACACTCTGATGTAGACACAGTAAGCTATGAACTTTAAGTGTACCTACTTTCCCCCACTTTTATCAGTTGTCTCCACCATACAGGTGTTTAATGACAGCTGATAAATGTCAGAAATGTGGAAGCCTCGGGTGTGAAACAGGCTGGAAAAGAAATGTGTTTTGAAAAAGGTTGTATATCCTCTGTCGCTTTCCTCACGACCCCGTTCCTGCTCCTCTTTGACTTTCAGAATTCCCCCTTTCAGGACTACTTTTCTAAATCCCTCTATTAACTAATGATGTTCCATCCATCCTAAATCCACTTGTTTTTCTGATCATGGTGCAATTCATGTGCGTCATGAATCCCCTCCTAATACTGTCTTGGAACAAATGA